>NC_142811.1:22118858-22319915 GCF_049724085.1 Artemia sp. Qi Xiang Cuo
TTTGGGGGCCCGGGGAGGCCTGTTGGGGGTCTGGGTGGGCCTTTGGGGCGCCGGGAGGGCCTTTGGGTGCCTGGGGGACATTTGGGGACCGGTGGAGGGCCTTTGGGGCACTGGGAGGGCCTTTGGGAGTCTGGGGGGCACTTGAGGACCGCTTGGTCCTTTGGGAGCCGGGTGGTCCTTGGGGGGCCGGGGGAGGGCCTTGGGGCCCCCGTGGGGCGTTGGGGAGCTCGAGGGGCCGTTGGGGGGCCCGGGGATGCCCTTGGGGGATCCGGGGGCCTTTGCGGCCCCGGGGTGGGCCTTTGGGGCAGTGGGGGGCCGGGGGAGGGCCTTTGGGACCCCGTGGGTCCTTTGGGAGCTCGATGGGCCTTTGGGGACCGGAGGAGGGCCTTTGGGGGCACAGGGAGGGCCTTTGGAGCACAGGGATGGTCTGTGGGGGTCCGGGGGGGGGACAGTTGGGAGCCTGGGGGCCTTGGGATGGCCTTTGGGGGTCTGGGTGGGTCTTTGGGGGCGCCGGTGGCCCTTTGGGAGTTTGGGGGGCTTTGAGGACCGGGGGCTTCCTTCGGGGTGGGGGTAGGAGGATTGGGACCCTTTGGGGTTGGGTTAGAGGACCTCACAACACTGTTCAAATGAAACTTGTGTATTATAACGACCACACTCAAAACCTCCTCCAAAATCTCTTCAAAATCTTCTTTTAAAATGTCTCTATCTGTTTCGCCGAAATAGTTCCCTAACCTGTCTAAAACGGTTTCGCCCAAATAATCACTAAACGCAAATTCAGCGTGTTCCTTTGTTATTGGCATCTCTGTGCTAACGCAATTCAAATTAATATGAAGCCTTCTCGCGCGCTAAAACAATTTATCGCTAAGATGTTTCTTGCCTAATTGTTTCCATGGCCTTTGGTTATTAATATCCTTTGGAGTTCGACCAGTAGAACTGTTCCCGAGGCAAAGACATTAATGATTTTGGATCTATTCCTGGAAAAATGTTTCTATGTGAAAATTTTTAAAGTCTGACAGATGATGTCATTGATTGATTGATCTGTCAAGAAAGGAAAATTAATTTGTTGTTTCTAAGGGGAATTATTGATTCACGATATGTGAATTGAGGTCGACAGCACAGGTGTTCTGACTCGTGACAGCACCACGTGGTTTATGGTTTTCCAAGTGAGAAAGTTCCTGTTTTTCAAATTCTCACTGACAAAAACCAAAAAAACAGACATAAATGTGACAAAATTCCTGTTTTTCAAATTCTCAAAAAACATCGAATAAATCGAACAACACATAACCATCCATAAAAACAGACATAAATGTGACAAAATTCATGTTTTTCCAAGTGAGAAAATTCCTGTTTTTTCATTCTCACTGAGAAAACCATAAACCACGTGGTTCGTACCGGACCTTTAGGGTCATCTCTACTCATAAAAGGGACATATTTTGCAAATTTATGACATAAAATAGAATATTCTTCCCCTCGATACATATTTTTGTAAAAAAAAATGTCATTTTTCATCAATTCAATATCAAAACTACATGTCTAGCACTAAATTTACTTAACTACCTATTTTCTGCTAACTTTTTTTTAAAAATGTAAATTTTTTTACAAACGTTATTATTTTTCGGAGTTGCTTGCTCTTTCCCGCAGACAACTATTCGCAAATACTCTTGAAATTCTTTACAAGTTTGTATTATTTCATCTATAAACGATTTTATTTCTCCTTGCTTTTAAGCTACAGTCAAGATAATAGGGAAGCAGGCACGTTTTTAGTTAACAATCGCTTCCGGCTTCCAATAGTCAGGCAAAAATATATATCTATTTATCAAGTATTACTACCTGAAAATGAAAAGTTAGCAAAAAAAAAAATTTAGATTCTTGATGATCTGGAATCAATTTTGATACCAATAGATGTACCAAAAAATAAGAAATTAGCTTATTGTGCTGATTCCAAATACATAATATTTGTTAAGTATAGTGTTACTCATTAGTGGGCCTGAGAAAATTTGCCAAATTTTCGGAAAAGGTGAAAAACACTCCAAAAAAGTCAAAGCCCTTTAATGGAAATCACGCCATCAGATTCACCGTATCAGAGAACCCAGCTGTAGAGGTTCCAAGCTCCTATCTATAAAAATGAAATTTTATAGTGTTTGCCAGATGAAGCATAACAGATTCGTGTTTATTTGTTGTTGTTGCTTTTTCCAGGGGTGATCATATCGAACCTTTTTAAGTGACCAAAAATTTGGAGGACAACTAGCCCCCGTCCCACGCCCTTTTTTCCTGAAAGTCTTCTGATCAAAATTTTGAGATAGCCATTTTGTTCAGTATTATTGAAAGGTACATTAGATATGTCTTTGGAGATGACATGACCCCTAAGAACAATCATAGCAAGGGCCGCAAGTTATGAAATTTGCCCATTGTTTACAAATAGTATTTGTTATAGGGAAGTATATCGACATATCCCAAGGGAGGAAGGAGATCTTCTAGGGATGGCTTTTCTATGGGGAGAATTTCCCATTGGGATGGAAGTTTCTGGGGGTGAACTTTTCAGGGGAAATTTTACCTGGGGAGAATTTACCAGAATCTGTATACAGAATGTTTATTATTTGTCTTTTTTCTCGTTGTTGATCCCATTGTATATGTAGAGACACTCTGAGGGAACTTTCAGGGGGAAGTTTTCAGCGGAGTTGGAATTCTCTTGGGATTTTTTTTGGGGGGAGGGGGATTTTCAACGGGAGAAGTTCACATGGGGGTATTATCACCAGGAGAAATTCTCCATGGAAAATTTCTGGGGGATAAACTTTCCAGGGAGGGGGGGGGGCGGTATTTTACAAGCAGGGATATTCCCCAGTGACCTTAAAAGGCCCAGAAACTAAATGAATACAAGTCTTTCTTCAAATAAAAGTAAGGTAAGGAGTATTTTTAAGGCAGAATCGTGAGCAAAAAATTTCTGGAAAGGATTCGCAGCAGGGATGGAATTGCCCGGGGGTAATTTCCCGGCGGAAGAATTTTACATGGGAGGAACTTTATATAGAGAAATTCTTCGTTGGGAAATTTTCCACAGAGGGGTTGGATTTCCTGTGATTATCTGAAAAACGATCAGAAATAAATACAAAAACTAGTTTTTTCTACCGAAAGTAAGGAGTGACATTAAAACTTAAAACGTACAGAAATTATTCCGTATATGACGGGGGCTACTCCCTCCTCAATACCTCCTCTCTACGCTAATGTTCGACCTTTTGTCTAATTTTTTTAAAGAACGATCCTTGAAACACAAGGGCCGTGCCACCCTTGGAGTAAGCCTCCCCCCCTCCACGCACGTATTATTTTCCATAGATTCATCCAACAGAAATTTTGAGATGGAAATTTTGTTGAAAATAGTCCAAACAATGCCCTCAGCGTTTATACAACCCCTAAAAGCCCTGGGACAAGGGTTGTAAGTTATGCCCCAGTGGCATATAAGGTTTTATGGAATGGGTAGTCGTATAAACTTCAGATGGAGCTCATTTGATTGAAGTTTAGTGCCCTTTATAAGAGTCAAAAGTGATTTGAGGGCAACCCCCCCCCCCCCGCCGATCAGTTTCAAAAAACAGCATCCAATCAGAATTTTTAGACGTCTATTTTGTTCAGCATTGTCCCAAGGTCCAGTAATTATGCCTTTGGGGATGTCACCCCCCTGATTGAAGGGCAACCCAGCTTACCTAGCGCTCTGCAACGTCGCTTGACTCCTGGATTGTACCTTATGACATGCTTAAGAAATACTCTGAGTGGCAAAAAGCTACCAAAAGAAGTGAAAATGCTGACCCTCATGCCGACCATAGTTTTTGGAACTCCGACGATTAGTTTCTTACTGTTTAGTCTACATGTTTTTATGACTTTTGCGCTTTCACACTAGCTCATTTTTTATGGATGAACTAAATGAATCTTTTTCGTTTTCATTATATTTGCTGTTAACTGACCACTTTGAAAGAGGTTTACAAGTCGTAAAAAAAACTAGTTTCTGAGACTTCAAGATGGACATTTTATGGACATATTATAGACAAAATATGGACATAATTTGACTGAAAAGGACACATTTTTGGATGCTCAAGGAACATATTCATTGACCAAAAGGTTGGCAGTCCTGCTCTTACAATTTAAATAAATAAATAGAATGTAAGTATATCCAGGTTGTCAAAGAGCATAGATAGAATCTTCTGGGAATGATATTAAGTTTTATTTTTTCAGGTCAACTTGAGGAGGTACAAAATTAAATTAAAAAATACTATTTGTGTTAGGATTAAATTGTTGAAAAAGTTTCTCCCAACATACAGATATCAAGCCAAACTATGGATTCTTATAGAAGAAAAACCGAAAAGATAAAATAAAAAATCATGAAAATGAATATGTCAATAAAAAACGAACAGAAGTTAATTTAAAAAAAACTTTTTCCGCAAAATAAGTTTTTCAAAGAAAAGCAGAGCTCCATTAAGCCAAAAATGGGCGGAAATGAAGTCAAGTAATTGTCCAAGCGTAAAACTACCACAAACCAGCATTAAGACATGAATGAAACTCAAAACGAACATAATTAGAATAAATAGCCGAGTCAAACTCGAAACGAGCAAAAATTAACATTAGTAGGGCTGATAACCCCCATGCCTTCTCAAGACCAGAACATATTTTGCGCTTTACTGAAAACAAAATATGTTTAAATGTTTTCACTTTTTTACTTAAAGAAATACAAAAATTTAAGACTAAGAAATAAATATCAGTATAGGTATATTAAACTGTCGATCCACGGTCATTTGTTTTTTGATTTTTTTTTTTTTTCAGTAAAGCCTAAATTATGTTCTGATCTTGAGAAGATATAGGGGTTGTCAGCCCTAGTAATGTTAATTTTTGCTCGTTTTGAGTTTGACTCGGATATTTATTCTAATTTCTGTTCGTTTTGAGTTTCATTCATTTGTTGATAGTGATTTGTGGTAGTTTTGCGCTTGGAAGATTATTTGACTTTATTTCTGTCCATTTTTGGCTTAATGGAGCTCTTTACTTTTCTTGGAAAAACCTATTTTGTGGAAAAAGTTTTTTAAATTAATACAAATATATGGCAGCGTCATTCAGAAAGGGGGGGGGCTGGAGCCCCCCCCCTTGCCCCCCATTATGGGCACCCATGAAGTCTGCATAATTCAAGCATCCAGAGAAACGCGTCGGTTTGCTTTAGTATATCTTAGCCTTTATGATACTATGTGGCTCATTTTTCACTATGATTTTCACTTGATTTGGGAAAATTGGCTCCAACTTTGCCTCCCCCCACTCTACGATTTTGACGAAATTAAGCCACTGTGGTAGACCCCCGTCCCTGTGTTTCAAACCAGCATTTTCAAATAGATTGATGAATAAAAATGATTAACGAATAAAAAAAAAGTAGTTTTGCAACAAATATTTAGCTGATTGCAGTTTTACAAACAAATAAATGAACTGCGGCCTGAAATTACATTTGTGCACCTGTTTGTTAAAACTTGAATAATTCTTTGATTTACCCCTCCCAGTCGAGGAACACTTCCATTCGAAAATAAAAAGTAAAAAGGTGTTCCAGCGAGGACCCCCATGACACGGGGAAATAGTTGATAGTTAGATTTTATCACATGCTCTTTCTACACTCAGACAAATTGGTAGCACCATCAAAGGGTTAAAACTTAGCATAATATTTGTGCAAATTATATGCAAATATTTCAGTAGATAATAGCACATTTCCTATGTGATTTTCAGAAAGAATTCTTTTTTTCTAGTACAGAATCATTAAACGTATTACTTGAATTTACGTTGATTTTACAAACATAACGATCTTTAAAAAAAGTATTTCTTTCTCCACGAAGCATAATAAAGTAATCCATTATATTTTATGAAAACCCACTCAAATATGAGCAACGAACTCCAGTAGACCATTCATTCTTTCTGGAGAATTAATGGTGACAATAAAATTCGGAATGATAGACAAGGTCAAAACGTGAATTTTATTTCCCAACTAAAAGTAGGGTGGGGAATAACAAAAAAAAACTGAGAAAATAACGTCTCTGCATTTGCTTTTACTGTAATTAAAAATAAAAGGAATGTCCATGATGATTGTCTATATAAAAAGGCGTGGCGAAGAAAACAAAAAAGCTACACCAACAAAATTGATTTACTGCAAAATGAACAAGGATTTTGAAAGGGAGTAGGTGCAGATATACGCCTGGTTGGGTTATGCAGCTAACCAATTGCGTGAAACATTTCTTGTGACTGGAGAAAACTTATTATATTTTTGTTGTAAAATTATTGCTAAAGATAAAATTGAAACTTTGCAGGTTATAATGTTAAAAAATATAAAAGAGAACAAAACTAAGAAGAAAACACTTAAAATATAGAAATAAGCCTTGATTCTTGATTCAGTCAGCCCGATTCTAAAAGATTGTACATAGAAGACTCTAATTCTGCCGTGCAAACTTAATAATACTAATTCTGCCATACTAACCTCAACTTATAGCCTACTAGTGTCAAATATTAAAAAAAAGAGAAAAGATTTGACAAGATCCATCTCTCAATATTATCAAAAACTGAAGGGTGGTGCCAAGCCATTGATTTAGGAAAAATAGCTTTTGTATAAAGAAAAAGGCCTAATTTGATGAAACTTTCAATCTATTCATTAACCTAAGATCTTCACCTACACAGAATCATCATCATTGAATTTACTCATTAACACAATACCATCGAGATGAAAAAACTGTTTTATGTGGAACTTCCTTCTATGACAACAGTCATTCCGTAAAATCTTTAATAATAACAGCAGTAGTTTTAGGCCTCATAATATGGGGGTGGGGGAGGTAGGACACCTTGATACGAGTGTAAAAATATAACATAAAAGGAATTTAGTGTCAGATGTCAGAAAACTGGGGGAGGGAGCTGCCTCTCATGCCCAGACCTAGAGCCACCACTGAGTATTACCACCTTGATTTCTAATGATACACTAAATGGCAGTGAAATTTAGACAAAGGTAACTCGTATGAATTTCGGGTCTCTTTGTTTCTTTATAGCAGTAATATAAGTATATTGGGTTTTTAAAACTAAAACTAGCCATATCTAATTACACCAGCTTTTGACCTAGGAGTTTTTTCTAAATCATCGCTCATTTTGGGCGTTTCTTTCACTTGTTTTAACAAATTTTGCGAGTTTCAATTTAAAGAACTGAAGGCATTGAACATTGAATCCAAAGATATAATTACAATCAATTTTAAATCAGATAGCTCGGCTTTTCGATATCAGAACAAATTATGTAGATATTCACGACTAGGAGCATAAAGGACAATTGGATTTTATGGTTGAATTAACTGGAGAAATTCAATTTTATTGCAAATAAAAAATCTATAAATTAAGCAATGAGACGGATTTTTAAAATTGCTTTTGATGTAAATAGAATTATAATTTTACATTATCACCCTTAAAATAATTTCCTTGTGAAGCCATAAATCTCTGGGGACTGTTCTTCAAGTCCTCATAGCAGTGCTTGAACAGGGATACTGGAAGAGCTTTCAGCTGGTCGGTTACAGCCGTTTGAATGCTTTTGAATGTTCCAAAATTGGTTCCCTTGAGGTAATTTTTCAACTTTAAGAAGTGAAAAAAGTCACAAGGACCCAAGTCAGGTGAATATGGAGGCTTAGGAACCACAGGAAACTTTCTAACTGGCCTGAAATTTGTTTGTTGAAATTGCTGTGTGACAAGGAGCATTGTCGTGATGCAACAACCAGTTGTTCTGGATGGTTGATCTTCCGCAGATGACCCAATTTCTTAGGGTTTTTTTAAAACATCCCGGGAAAAATGCTGATTGATCCTTTGGCCTTGAGGTACAAACTCCTCGTGGATAATTCCAAGGACTTAAAAAAAAAAAAAAAAAAATCAGCACACAATTGATCTTTGACTTCCCCATCATTGCTTTTTGGGGCTTTCGTCATTGCTTTTCTTTTGGAGAGGTTGAACTGTGCCACTCCATTTTCTGGTGTTTTTTTCTGGGTCGTAATCAAACGGCCAAGACTCAATACCAGTAATGACACGTTCCAGAAAATGGAGACCATTTTGAATCCAATCCAAAAATTCAAGGCATCTTTCCCTTATGACGTCCTTTTGGCCTCGCAAGAGGTTTAAGAGATTTATTTTTGCGCATATTTTTCTCATCCCCAGTTAACAAGTCAAAATCCGATGAACAGCAGTGTGATTCAATTTCAACTCTTCCCCGATAATTCTAGCTGTCAACCGACCATCTGAAGGAACAAAATCCGAGATTCTGGTGACATTTTCATCTTTTGCCAAAGACGAAGGCCTTTTGTATCGTTGTTCATCTTCAATCGAATCTTTTAGAGCACAATAGAAATATGTTCCATGAAAATAATCCCTACAAATAACAAATGACTCTAGCAAGTTCAAACCCGTGCTGAGGGCGAATCACATATTCATCTGACGCTCATCAAAGTTCTACGCCTCCAATGTTGCCAAATCTAATGCTTGGTTGCCAGTCTCACTACTTAATTTACACATCTTATACAACAACACCATCTATTGAATGTGTGGGCTTGGGCACTCCATGCCTAAGCAGCATTCAAAGCCTCCAAATGATGGGCTGGTTAAAAAATCTGTATTCAATGTCTAAGGGGCACTTAAGAGACTTATTCTCCTTCCCTAATGGGCCGCTCTTGTTAGACAATATTCTAGATACTAGGAAAAACTTTATATTTTTCTGATTGTAATAGTCAATTCGCTTTTTGAGACGGCAAAATGATAAAAATTTGTCTTAAATGTGTTCATTTGTAGAATTGTGTGCATGTTTTTTTTACTTGTACAATTGTGTGCATATGTTTTTTTTTCTGGACAAACTCATAAAAGTAAGTAAAGAGTATAATAAAGCGAGCACCCCCGCCTCTCCCTCCACACACAAGTTAAAGTATCTATTAACAGATTTTGAGCAAAAGGTCGAGTTATATGAAGTAAAAATGGTAAGTTTTTCGTTGGTCTGCATACATGCATATAGAGGGCTACTCGGTATTCCTACGAGTCCAGCGCCCCATGCTGATCTTTATTATTCGTTTTTATGCTTAAGATTTGTATTTGACCTGATACAGGTTAGAAACTAACAGTAGAAGAAAGAGTTAAATGGATATTTATATTCGGAGCCGTTTACCTGATGAACAAATCTGTCCCACTTTGACTATTTTCTGTGGGGGACGTCTTAAACCTGTTGTCAACAAAAACAGTCCATGTCCTCTTGACGATTTAGAAGACACTGTTAAAAGAGTAAAAGACAGTTTCATACAGAGAATTGATGCACGTGTCGATGCAGAGGGTAAACAGTTGTTTAAATAGTTATGTTTACATTGTTTGTTATGTTATTGTTACGTTACACTGTTATTGTTATGGTATGTTATGTTACATTGTTTATTTTTATGTTAAAAATAAACACTAAAATGTTTACAGCTAATTAAGGTTAACAAACGTACATTGGTGTGTATTTTACAAGAATTTGTATGGTACATAACTTTTGTAACACCGTTAAGATAGAATCAAGGGAGTACCAGAGAAAACGAATTAGCAATTCAAAAAAAAAAATTCTTTTCTTTAGTTTGATGTTCCTTTTAAATCATTAGAGCAGCAATTTCTCGCTAACCTTTAATGTCGCAATAATATTGAGATAAAGACCATCATGTGCATTGGCCCTTTGATTTGGTTAAAATTTATGATACAAGCTACTGGTTTTGGCATTCTTATTCCGAAAGAAAGAATTCCAAAGGAACAAGCTAACACACAAGTTAGTAATAAGATCAATTTAGAGTAGTGGCTGGGGATGAATCAATTCAGAGTTTGAGCCACACGACCACAACGACCATGAGACGTAAAAAAGAAAACGGAGAGAATCTCGAGCCAAAAATGAGGACCGTTTTCAGTTTGGAACAGAATAACGTTAGAGAAGGGCGATCATCGCAATTTAGTAATAAGATCGATTCTGTCATATAGAGTAGTGGCTGGGCTGACTCCATTTGAAATTTGAAAAAAAAGGAGAAAGAATTTCAAGATAATAATGAGGAAAGTTTTTAGTTTGGAACGGTATAACGTTAGACAAGGACGATCATCACGCACTCTAAAACTGACATTACTATTTATTACATCAATTGAATTATTATAGTTTTGATACGACATAGATCATAAAGAAGAGAAAAACTAACAATTTATGTATTCCAAAAGCCCACCATAGCTTCAAAATAGGTAGTTTAAAGCTTACCACAGACATGAAAAGAACGTTGATACCAGCAACCAATGCCACAAACTTAAGTACAACGTAAAGATACTTGAACGGTTTTCCAATACTATTTGCAGCCGTCACTCTGGGTGGTAGTGCAAGCAAAATGTATATCACAACGAACCAAAAGCTCACAAGGGGAGCGTAGTAATAATGCTGGTAAGGTCTGTTCATACACAAGCAGAGAACAGCAACCAAAAAGTTCATCCGAAATAGTACCTGCAATATTAATAGTGTCAATAGCGTCATGTTTTAGCAAGGTTATGAAGATAGACGTATAAGAAAAAAAAATGCATAAACAAAACTCATTCTATCCCATAATCTTCGAGACAATTTTTCTAATTAAAACTAGATCTCTATCGAAGTTCAAATCTAGTTGTGCAAGAAAATGATTCTTACAAGGAATCGTCTTTTAGGAGTAGTTTTGTATATTAAAACCTAAGCTAAAATAGTACCGCTGTAACATTCTGATGTCAAGGTATTATGGTATTCCCCATAGTTATTGCAGTCAAAATCAGATTTAGAATTACATATGTTTCCTTTTGACTCCACACCCTAGACTTAATAGTGCCGGAAAACTCCATTGGATACGAAATTCATTTCGTGCAGAATATTGTATTTCTTCGGTAGAATCTACGGATATATTTTTTTTTCCAGCCACAGGCTTTCATGAGCTCCGTGTACTCACTGGTACCATATTTTTGTAATTTGTGCGCTACACCACGCTAAGAGCTACTATCAAATATTTTCACACAAGTGCTCTTAGGCCCTTCAAAGCAAGAAAGCCAAAAGTTTTACATTTCACATTTCGAGTTATAGATCACTCCGAACCAGATCAATCCAAGAGAGTAGTCTAAACGCCGTATCTGCAGCTAATATTAAAATAATGGATATAGTGATTGGTGTGTATATACCTAAAACGGCAACATCTGAGTGGTGAAGCTACACAAAATCTCATATGGATTTTGAGCTGTTGATAGTAGTTGCTGTTTATGTTGTTATAACTAACCACCAAATGTTGTTACAGAGCAGGGTGTATACGCTGTAACTTCAAATTGGACTTTCATAACTTTTTTCCATTAAAGAATTCAAAAATTCATTTTTATCACGAAACAGTATATGTAGCTTGTAATGAAACACCCTCAATTGGAGAGATAAGTAAGACATTAGTCCACTTTAATGGACTCCTCGAATAATAAGCTAAAAGTAAATAAAATCATTATAATAGGAAAATGCGATTTATTTAATCCAAACCACATAATTCATTACTTAGGTTTCAAAAGATCAAATCAAGCCGGAACATTTTTATATCTTTGTTCACCCTTTTAAATCATGAATTATGTCCTGGAAAATTGAACGCTTTTGAAAAACAACTCTCATCGTTTGAAAAGCTATGACCTGCTAGAATAATAAACCGGTTTTATTAAATCTACAGTCAGACATAAAAGCGGGATTTAAAAATATATTTTTCAGCCAATAAGGCTTTATACAGCAGCAAAAAAGAAATTGCATATGACATTTTACTGGAATTGGTTGAAGTGTAAATTTCTACTATTGAAGACGGTGTATACTACAATGCAATGCGCATAAAAAGTATTTTTGTTGTTTTCCAGTTTGCACATTCTAGGAATCTTGAAGAGTGAACCAACTTTATTATTTTCTGAAAAGACATGTATCACAAAGAAAAAGTCGAGCTGTTTTACACCAGACAAACATTAATTTCTTAGACCACACTGCTTTCCCATTTATTAAAATTAAAACCCGTTTTTTCTTGCTTAATTTTTCGTAGACAAACATTTTTTTCCTTCTTTTAAGTAAAAAATAAATAAACAAAAGTAAACTTTTACCCCATTTTACTGATGGAGCTTTAGCAATTTACAATGTTAGTAATCAAAATTTGCACCGTCAGTAAGTAACAAGTTTGATACCTCCATTTTTTGGCTTCGTTAACAATCTGCACTATAGTTTGGAAACTTGAAAATTCTCATGTTTCCTAAAAAACACAGTATGCTTCACCGTTCCTTGATTTATTCATTATCACTGCTGATCATCATCGCTTCCATCAGCGTTACTGCTGATACAAAAAATGCTACATTTTTTTTTGTAGATCGGCTGATCGTTCAAATCAAATACAACTAATGTGATGATAATATTGAATTAAATTCTAATACATCTTACTTTATTTGGGCCATCCTCAGCTAGCAGAACAATAAAGGTTGAATCTCTAGATACTAGACCTTATTCTATTTCAGCTAAAATGATTATCTGTTATTCCCTGTTTTTAGTCCTCATCATAAGCAATTTTTATTTAACTTGACGTAAACGATGACGAAGACCGCGCTGCCTTTCCATAAACAAAATGGAAAGAGTTAATGAGAAATTTTATAACACAATGAATAAATTAATACCTAAGTAAATATTTCAGTTATGAAACTAATAGTAAAATATCTTCAGCCAAATATAGTGTAGATACACAAAAAAAACAACTAAAAACAACAAAAAAGTAAACAAATGTTCAATAAAATAGCGCTGAACTCTAACCAAAAAGAAAGGCTTGGACAATCTTAGCCGCATTATTTCACAAACGTAAGCCCAGACTTTGTCCAAAGTATAAAAAAATCTAACTCTTTGATAAAATAGCGCTGAGTTATACATAAAAATTATATACATTTGGACAATCTTAACCGCATTACTTCATAAACATAAGATCAGACTCTGTTCAAAGTAGAAAAAATAATCAAAATCCTCCAAAAACTCTTCGATAAGATGATACTGAACTAAAACCATAAGAAATCTAAAAATTTGGACAACCTCAACTGCTTTACTTCACAAACATAAGCTCAGACTCCGTTCAAAGTAGAAAAAATAATCAAAACCCATCAAAAACTCTTCGATAAGATAACGCTGAACTAAATCCATAAGAAATCTAAAAATTTGGACAACCTCAACTGCTTTACTTCACAAACATAAGCTCAGACTCCGTTCAAAGTAGAAAAAATAATCAAACTCATTCAAAAACTCTAAAGGCTTGAACAACCTTAGCCGCATTACTTCACAAACGTAAGCTCAGACTTTGTCCAAAGTATAAAAAAAATAAGAAAATCCAACTCACTCAAAAATTCTTTGAAAAAATAGCACTGAATTAAAAACATAAAAAATATATGTATATAAATTTGGACAATCTTAACCGCATTACTTCACAAACATAAGTTCAGACTCTGTTCAAAGTAGAAAAAATAATCAAACTCATTCAAAAACTCTTCGATAAAATAACGCTGAACTAAATGGATAAAAAAATCTAAAAATTTGGACAACCTCAACCGCATCACTTCACAAATATAAGCTCAGACTCTGTCCAAAGCTTTTGTATTTTATATTACCTCAGCCGAAGAGTTTCTGAGTGACTTTCATTTTTATTGTTTTTTGTTTTTCTTTTATTTTCTACATTATATTTTGTTTATATATATTTTGCTTATTATACCCATTGACACTATTAGTCATTTGCCAAAAAATTATATTAGGTTGTATTTTATTCACTGCCTTTAGAAAATTCCTCAGAAACTTTTTATATTTTGTGCCTTCGATTAGCAAATCTATGTCATAAGCAATTCTAGAAATTACGGTAGATAAGGGAAGTAAAACAAATATGCCACTAATGAATTTCCAGGTTTCCAACTTTACCTGTAAATATTTGTTTCTTGTTCGAAGATTAAAAAATGAGAGCTACGCAATTAGGGATGATGTTGAGGAAAATATTAGCTAGTAAGTAATTAAGTAAGTAAGTAAGTAGTAAGTATGACGGCACTAGACCCTTAAGGTCCAAACCGGCGGTGCTGATCTCCGTTTCGTGGCCCTTCAGCCAGGAAGTGCAGTGGGGGGCTGGGGGCCAGCCATCCTGCGCTTTCGCAAACCCTTCCTGCTTAACTTCCCCAGATTTCTCCAGATACCCATTTAGAGCTGGGTCGACACTGGCTAAGCTTACAGAGTCACAACACTGACTCGCGTCCCAAACCAAATAACTGGCCACGCCAGGGATCGAACCCGTGCCCCTTGGACAAAGAACTCTCAACCCAGGGCACGTCCACTTAGCCAAGACGGCATTTACAAACATATAAGCTAGTATATAAGCTAGTATATAAGCATATAAGCTAGTATGTAGTTACAAACAAAAACGCTGAACTAGAATAACGCAAATAGGATATAACTCAATATTTTCTACCACATATTGCCTCATAAATCCCTGATCCTGTTTGGGGTTGTTGAAATTACTAACCTGCATAAATCGGACGAATCTCATATCACCAGTTTGCCAAACGTAATAAAAGTGCCCGTAGCCAGTTAGGAAAAGGTATGAAGAGACTAGGGTACGCATATTAACGTATATTGGTACAACTGAACTTGCTCCTGTCATATGATACACCAAGATAACAAGTTGCATCCAACCTAAATAAATGAATAAATTAATTTAAACTAATCAATTAAATAAAAAAAAAATTAATTAATAAACCAATGAATAAATGATAAAGTTAAAAAGCCATACAGACTGAGAAGCATCGTAATATTATCAACCAAATACAATTGACTATTTTCCTTCTTTTTTCATTCACAGCCCCTTGAAAATTTACAAGTGGTTACTATTATTTTTTCTCTACATATTACTAATTAATGGTAAACGTAAAGTAGTGTATCTACTAAATTCCCAGCACTTGTTTTCTTCTAAGAAATATACCGGAAGTAATTCAACTAACTAGCACGGCAGAATTTCTATTAGTTAGTCACGAAATTGAAAATACATGACTTAAGATAGACTAATTAGATGCATTTTGCAAGATTGAAAATTACACAGAACTGAACAAATAAAGTTTACCATGCTTAGCACGATACATAATATAAGGGCAAACCACAAACCTGCATTTTATTTTTATTTTTATTAAGATCTAGAAAATGTATAGGGCTATTTAAAACGCAAAAGCTTTTTAAAGGTTTGAGAATACTTTAAGAAACGTTTGTCAGTTAGAAATGTTTTATTACCAGTATAATTCTTTCGCTAATACGCCTGATGAGGTCCAAAAGGTTTCTAATCAAGAAATTTGATCAGGTTCACTATTTTGCGTTACGCTTAGGACTTAAATTTAAGCACGAAAAATCAAGTCTTGAAAAGTTTTTCAAATTCAAACTCTAAAACTCGTGTTCCTTCTTCAAAATAAAACTTCCCCCACTTGCTAAGATTTTTGAAGCATTAGCAAATACACAAAAAAAGCCTTTACACTAATTATTACTGCACAATGGCGTCAAATAAGGAAAATTTAGAGGGGGGCAAAATGCATTTTTTAATGCCCCCCCCCCCAAAACTGACACCAGTGTTGGTGTATATAGTCAGGCACTATATCTCTTTAATCAAATACATATAAAACAGCCGTCACTCGGTCTTCTTAAATTGTCCTCAACAGACCTGTGGGAGACCTCCCCGGGGTTTAAAATGATGTATTAAAAAGGTTTATCGTTTCTATCTCCAACAAATTGAAAATGAACAGATAAATCAATTGATGCTAAAGTTGCCGATACATTTTTTTTTAACATATATCTTTCTTTTGACGACAAAAACGATAGTTCTTCAACTAACCGTTCTTCAAGACATTTGGGTTTTCGTTGATTAACAGTGTTTATGTCTTGTTGTAAATAAAGCTACTCTACTCTTCCTTGCGGAATTTCCTAACCCAAATTGAACGTTATGGGTATCACTGGATCATGTTGGTAATCATCAGTGACCTCCACAGTAGTCTTAATTGTCGGATAATACAATCTGAAACACTTTTGGATGCTTTTTCTGACGCTTTCCATCTTATCTTGAAAAATAAAACTTATTCGTGTATTCATAATAGCGTCGTGTTTTCAGACCTGGGCCATTAGGTATCCTCTGTGCCTAAAACTTCTGATGTCCACGTTGATGAAAAACAACGTGATTATGATGATTCATCGATTCCTGCAACAGTTTCATTGACTTTTATCCCACCTATGTCAAGTTCATCCCGGTTAATAATCATAAATGATGTTCTAAGAGAGAATGGCAAAACTTGAGTTGGCCTCTGAATATGACTACCCTAGTTTCTCTGCTATCACATGTGAAAGTACTATCTAACCTTCTTTGTACAATCTATTTTCAGTTAATGCACGGGCCCAACTAAAAACTTAATACTAGGAGAGTATTATATGTTTGAAAAAGACCCGAGGAGGCTACTGCACCATTAGTACGCGTTCGTTTAGGATCACATTCTCCAATTTCTAATGAAAATCTATAATTAAAGTAAATTAAGAACCGTACTAAATTTTATTTTCTTGTGGTAGAACCACATGAAGTTAAGTTTTAAGTTTCAAGGAGACTAAATTAGATTTTAAGTAGCTTTTAAGCGAAATTCTTATAGTACATATGACTTTCGGAAGAGTATAAAAGCTTGAAATTATGTAATGTAATTATGTATAAATGTGTGATAAAATTCTACTAAAATTGTACCGCGTCCTTGATCCTCATTTCTAGTTCACTTTGGATTGATTATAAATTTTTTTTATTGTTGTTAGCAAGGCCGTGTCCAGGATTTTTTTTTCGGAGGGGGTTTTATTCAAAGATTTTTTTTGGGGTTGGGGGGGGGGCGTTGGTTACACAAAAAACCCTCAAAAAAAACAAATTTGTTTATATCCATTTTTGAAATTTTACGAGTCAAACAAACGTTTCGGGGGTGAGGGGTTCAAACTGCCCCCCCCCCCTCTGGGGATGACGTGGGGTGTTAGTTGTGGGGTTTATTGTGTTTATTCTAATCCGGTTACTTGTGTTATTTCCAAATAAATTTGAACAATAACATGTAGTGCTTATTAGTTCTGGCCAAGTTGTAGCAACTATTTTTCGACTTAAATCCAAATCTACTGACTTTGGTGGAATATCACTGGAGCATACTTTTAGGGATTCTAATAAATTAGCTATTCGTCTACAATTGCTTTTTGAAATGTGTATGTCCACATCTTTAGAACCTGTTTTTTTCCGATGTCCACCAATTTCAGTCTTAAAGAGAAATAAAGATCATTTATCTTGCATTTCTTACAGGCCGATTACAGTGGAATTTAATCCAAGTTCGCTTTTTGAATAATTTGTTACCATTAGTTGAAAACATTTTAATTGGGGATCCAACCAGTTCGTTTTTCAATTCAAACTTTTTCCTAGTATGCGCAACGGACACTGGCTAAACTGCTTATGAGTACCCGAAATAAAAGATTAGAGATCCATTTGTGCGCATTGCATCTCTCAAAAGCATTTGACAGCATTTCACACGTCCAACTGTGACATTGTTTGCAAATCTAGGCGCTAAATCATATCTCATAAATGTTTTTCGATTTTGGTATGATAATTTTTACATTAAGCTGAAGCTAGAGTATGGCTTTGTTGGGAACGTTGCTATTAATTCTATAGTGCCAACACTCAATTTGAACTTTCAAGGAGTGAACTTATTTCCATGATTTTACTAATGTATCATATTTACCGTATGCCGATGATCTGCTACTCATTAGTCAAAAAAAATCGGCACTTGTGAACTTTGTACAACTTTTTTCTAGTATTTTATGTGATATAGTATTCAGACTTAACACCGAGAAGTGCAAGAACCTCGGTTTCAATAGGAAAAATAGTTTTGGTCCCTTTCTGTGTCTATTTTTTCAGTTTCTATTATTAAGTGGCTAGGGAGATGGATATTTTGTCTTCATTCTGATCTATTGGAGCTCACGTTCTGCAGGAAACGGCATAAAAAAATAAAATTGTATATGATATATTGGTAAATAATGGGGTTAATTTTTAAATAATTGCATAAAAGCCCCCCCCCCCTGAATACGGTCTTGTACTACTTATATTACTATTTGACTTAAACGGTATAGCAAAGGCTTGTTCAAAATGCTGCCTTTAGTCTTGGCCTTTTTCATGAGCTGACTTTAATGTTTATTGCTTAATTTATTTTTCGTTAAAATTTTTCCTTTGTTTTAAAGGTGTTTTTTTTTCTTTTGTTTTTCTTCTATTCTCTTTGTACTCTTTTTGTTTTTTGTACTAAGTCGGTTTTTTTGTAATAAATTTTTATATAATAAAAGTAATAATAATAATAAATTACTATAATGACAATAATAATAATAAATTTATTATTAATTTATTAGAATAAATTATTATTGTCGGAAGGGATACATAGAATGATTTCAATTGTTGGGAATCCATTGTCGTTCAAAGTGAACCTCGCACAATTTTGCCACACGCTATTATTAATATAACCTACAAGAGCAAAAGCACTGCAATCTTTCTCAAGCGCTGAGTTGTTCATAACGAAAGTCCGAACAAAACAGAAAAAATAGAAAAGAGAAAGAAATTCATTTCAAACGCCAAACGTTACTAGACAAAATATGGTTAATGGACTCGAAAACAATGGATGATAATTATACTAGGGTATTTCAGACCCTTCTTTGCAAAGAAAAAAAATGAAAAGAAAATGTTTGCTTCGTAGTCTTTAAGATTTCATTTATAATTTATATTTCTTAAAAAAAAAAGAAAAGAAAAACTATTTCCTTACTAATCGAGAAATTAAAGAAAAATAACACAAAAACAGAAAAAAAAATGCAACACAACACAAAAACAGAAAAAAAAGCAAGAAAAGCGAAGAACGTAAATCAATAAAACAACATGTGTTAAAAGTGGAATACTAAACTGGCATAACTGTTCATCAAACTTTCAAATTCGTTTAACTACTTCTTGGAAAGAGCTAATCACGCAACGTCTTGAAATTCCAACATTATTTTGGGCCCGTAATCAGAAATTGTAGTTTTTAAAATTTTTTGCCGTTTTTTTTTAAGCTGAGTTGTTATACTCATCACGTTAATAAATACAAAAGTATTTACTGACTGCTTTATGGAAAAAACATATAAGAAAACGACAAGTAAAAGAAGAAGAAAAAAATGAAAAGAATACAGACGTTTCAATTTAACTTTCCAGTCGTCGGTCTGGTCACGATGCAGAAATTTAGTATCTTTGGGTTGGTCACTGACAAAGAATACCAAAGCCAAGACGTAACCAACTGGTAACCAAAAATTCAAGGTAGAAAAATACTTATTTTCTTTCATAAAATAAGTAGTTCTGCAACAGAACAAATATTTTATTATTTTTTGTATAAACCGAATACCAAAATACAATGATTGGTATTCCAAACAGATGAGCAATAAAGAATGATGAAGGTCCTATCCAAAAATTACAGACAGGTATGCAAAAATTCATTTCGGAAGCGTTGGACCGAACTCCCGAATCCGAAAATTACAAATGAAATTCTTTGAATATTAAATGTATTATGGGAAACAGTAAAACTATGAGATTTTGATAATTACTAAGATATTTTTTTTCTTCCAACAAAAAGAAAGGTTATAAGTTATTTTTATAGCAATTTCTTTATGAAAATATATATATATATATATATATATATATATATATATATATATATATATATATATATATATATATATATGTATATATATATACATATATATATATATATATATATATATATAGAAATATATATATATATATATATTTATATATATATATGCGCTAATGCTAAGGCTTCAGTTAATGAACTAATTTTTTTTTAGTTTAAAGTTCTTTGGGTTTGTTCAGCAAATCACGCTTATTTGCGGTGTCAGCCTGTTCGCGTTTTCAGCAAATGATATGGAAACAAAACACTCGACTTTCCTTTTGATTATAGGATTCGAGTCTCTCTATTTTAAACCATCAAAGAGGGAAACTAATTTTTTTTTGCGAAACTAATTTGTTTTTGCGTCGAAAAGAGCTTTGTCTTGAGAAACTGTGAAACAGTTGATTCGAGAAGCTTTCCATGTTAAAAGGCTATCTAAAAGTTTCAAGAAACCTTTCTAAATTAATGATTTATTTAATGAAAAAGAGCTACATTTTTTGAAAAGCTACTGTTTTTTAAAACAGTATTTGAAAAGCTACTGTTGCCTATTCATGCAAAGGCATATGCATTTATACTACATGTGCTAGTTAGATACAAGCCGGTTGGTTTAAAAACGGTTTGGGCTTCGGACATCCCCACTGGTTTCTAAGAAATCATTGCGAATTCCATCTTCCTGCAAGAGGCTGCTGTTTGTCTGCAGGCTTGACATTTCTGCTGTGTTTGACACTGTTGTTCATTTTCAAACATTACAGTTCCTCTTAAAATCAGGTGTTGATCCCCACTTGTCCCAGTGTTCCATTATTGGTACCCCGATACACACATTCGACTTGCTCTGAGATAGGAAGCAGTCACTGGGCAACATAAATAAAGGCTATCCGAACCCATAAGCTCTTTAGTGCAATTAAATTGAAAAAAAACGAGTTTTTTTCAACTGAAAGTAAGGTGCAACACTAAAACTTAAGACGAACAGAAATTATTACGTATATACAGGGGGTTGCCCCCTACTCAACACCTCGCTCTTTACGCTAAAGGTTCTTAGTACTTTAAAAAAAAGTGTCTTATTGTTATAATGAACGGGTCCTTGT
The DNA here is from genome assembly GCF_049724085.1 of Artemia sp. Qi Xiang Cuo. Classification (NCBI taxonomy): domain Eukaryota; kingdom Metazoa; phylum Arthropoda; class Branchiopoda; order Anostraca; family Artemiidae; genus Artemia; species Artemia sp. Qi Xiang Cuo. The sequence continues at coordinate 22,139,714 of NC_142811.1, forward strand.
GTTTCAGGAGTCATTATTAAATAATTGGGACAAAATTCAAAATGGAGCGTCAAGACGGAGTGTTGAGGTATGGCAATCCCCTGTATACACTTAATGATTTCTGTTATTGTTAAGTTTTAATGTTGTTCCCTACTATCAATTCAAAAAACTTGTTTTTTTAATTGAATTTCTGATCGTTATTTGAATAAAGACAGGAAATGTGGCCCCACTTCCATGGACAAAAAACCAACCCACGGACATATCCTCTACACCAGGCTTTCATAACCTATGGGTCACAACCCCAAATGGGGTCGCGACGAGATTTTGAAGTAAAATATTTAAAAATTAAAGTCAAATATTTATAAAATACTACAGGAAAAGACATATAGTGTAAAGTTTAAGAGGTCAAAGCTTAAGAAGATTATTATTGCTAAAAGACGGAATTGAAATATTCTTAACCTAACAAAAATGTGAACTTGCTGGTTTTTTTCAAAACGACTTATGGCTATCTAAGCTGTGTTATTTGTCGAATATCTTTGCGAAATTAAACGATCTCAAATTATCTCTTCAGGGAAAATATTGCAAAATATATTTATTTCTAATGATAAAATTGAAATTTTTACTAAAAAGGTTAATATTTGGAAAGATAGGATAAAAAAAAAATTGTTCAAAATATTTTCCAGTGTTGACAACTTTATAATCAAGAGAAATCATTGTAAAACTTTTATTGCAAAATTATTGCATGTAGATCACTTAAAAGTGTTAGAGACCTAGTTCTGTACATATTTTAAACTAAAAATTGATTTCGGAAAGGTAGCTTAGATTCAAAATCCGTTTTGTATTGATTTAACTGAGATTGATCACATGCCACTTAAAGCTTAAGAGGAATTTGCTGAACTTTCGAGTCATTCAAACCTAAAACTACAATTTCCACAAAACCCCTTGACTGAATTCTGGATCAAAACCAGAATTGAATTTCCCACAATCGCAGATATGGCATTATATATTCTTCTGCCATTCAACCGCACATATTTCTGTGAAGTTGCTTTCTGAGCTTTAACATATATCAAACCCCAATCTCGTTCATCGCTAAAAAAAATGTTGAAGAGGTCTTACGTCCTGCAGTGTCATACACTCTACCAAGATTTAATTTGTTATGCAGTAAAAAACAGGCACATCCATCTCCCTAAATTGTTTCCTTTCATTTTAATTTAATATTTACCACCCAACGACTGCGTTCTAATACACTTGATTGACCTGTGACGGTCAGAATACTCTTTCATTTGTGGTATTGCAAAAAATGTAATTTTCATGAAAAATAGCACATATTATTTCTGCAGATATTATAAAGACAACTTTTCAACTTATGTGAAATTTTTTATTTTAGATTTCTGTATGTTTCTAAACAAATTCTAAAACTATATATTTTCATGCAGTATATGTATATTGTAACCTAATAAATGAATCATCAAAGAATATTTTTGTATTTCAATTATATTTATATGGGGTCGCCAGGAAACATGCAATCATAAATGGGGTCGTGAATGAAAAAAGTTTAGGAAGCCCTGCTCTAGGCAATTCAATCCCGGTGAAAATTTACCCCGGACAATTACTCTTAACCATTCCGGGAGTAAAATTGAGACGGAAAACAGAAAGCAAGACATATGAAAATAATTATGTATAAGAATTCTGGCAAATTCCCCCAGTGTGTAATTTCCCCAGACAAGTTCACTCACTGGAAACTTCCCTCCCCATGGAGAATTCTCACGTGAAAAAAAAAACAGCAGAAAATTTGTCCCCCCCCCACCCCCAAATGTATGCCTACACCCCAATAACAAATAATCTGAGCAAAAAATGGGCAAATTTTATAAATTATACCCGACCCCGGGGGCTGTGGGGGGGGGTTATGTTAAACCCAAAGGCCTAGTTTTGCGGCATTTCACCTTTTATGAAGAAATGGCCTAAATAAAATTGTTTTGGGGACTTTTTTTAGGAAAAGGGGCGGAGAAGGGTACGTAGGTGCCCTCCAATGTTTCTGTAACGTACAAAGGGCACTAGAACTTTTAATTTCCGTTCGAATGAGCCATCTCTCTATATTCTAGGACCACTGGGTCGATACGATCACCCTTGGAAAAAAAAAACAACAACAAAAAAAAGCACGCATCCGTGATCTTTCTTCTGGCAAAAAATACAAAATTCCGCAATTTTGCAGATAGGGGCTTAAAAAGTCTACAGTATGGTTCTCTGACATGTTCAATCTGATGGTCTGATTTTCATTGAGATCATTTGACTTTTAGGGGCTATTTTCCCCTTTTTTCGAAAATCAGGAGAATTTTCTCAGTAACCTTTGATGGGTGGGACTAAACTTAATGAAATTTATATATTTAAAATCAGCATAAAAATCCGATTCTTTTGATGTATCTATTTGTATAAAAATTTTGTCTTTTAGAGTTTCGGTTACAATTGAGCCGGGTCGCTCCTTACTTACAGTTTGCTACCACGAACTGTTACAATTCGCTTTGTCGAAAGGCCAAATCGTTATTTTATTACAGAAAATTCTCTGCGTATGTTAAAGACATTAGGAAGACATGGCAAGTAATCAATTCTGTTATCAGGCCATCTTTTCTGCCTCCTTCTACCCCTTCAAGTATTGTGATGGAAGGCGAAAATATAGAGGGTGAGCTAAAAGTTCAAGATGCGTTTACTTCCTATTTTACTAATATCGGCAAAACTACAGCCTCTTCTGTAAGTCCTTCTTCTCTACTTGACCCCACCCCCTACTGCGCAAATATGTAGCCCAAATTACATACTTCCAATACATTGCGCCAATCCGTTTCTCTCCTTCCATCCCGTGGACCTGTAAATTAAATCAACAATCAATTGTGAGGAAAAAAGAACCGTAAGAACAAGAGTGACAGGTGGTGGATTTTTTTGGTAATATATAATTTAGACTATATTTTTGAACATTGGGGAGGGGGGAGGGGTAAAGTGGAGCATCGGTCAAAATGTTTTAGCTAAAATTCTTCTGCCTATTATGAAGTAAGATTTTTTTTTTTAAAATGTCTCCTTAATATCCCCTAATCTGGAACTTTACCAATTTTTGTTACAGTTACAACTGGCCTAACCGGCCAGGGGCCCGGGTTCGATTCCCGGTCGATGCAGTTTTTTTAAAATGCAAAATACCCAATTAAGCGAGTAATACTTAGATTAAATATGAAAATCAAGCTTAAAACGAAAAAAAAATATTTTGCTATTCAAGTATAAATGAAATTTAAAATGAATAGAAATTAAATAAACAATCAATGCAAACAAACATAAAAAAGATATTAATGTAAATGAATAAATAAATCTTAAAACAAGTGAAACTTAAATTGAATATGCAAATCAAGCTTAAAACGAACAAAAATCACTACGAATTCCATCTTCCTGCAAGAGGCTGCTGTTTGTCTGCAGGCTTGACATTTCTGCTGTGTTTGACACTGTTGTTCATTTTCAAACATTACAGTTCCTCTTAAAATCAGGTGTTGATCCCCACTTGTCCCAGTGTTCCATTATTGGTACCCCAATACACACATTCGACTTGCTCTGAGATAGGAAGCAGTCACTGGACAACATAAATAAAGGCTATCCGAACCCATAAGCTCTTTAGTGCAATTAAATTGAAAAAAAACGAGTTTTTTCAACTGAAAGTAAGGAGCAACATTAAAACTTAAGACGAACAGAAATTATTACGTATATAAAGGGGGTTGCCCCCTACTCAACACCTCGCTCTTTACGCTAAAGGTTTTTATTACTTTAAAAAAAAGTATCTTATAGTTCTAATGAACCGGCCCTTGTGTTTCAGGAGTCATTATTAAATAATTAGGACAAAATTCAAACTTCAGCGTCAAGAGGGAGTGTTGAGGAGGGGCAATTCCCTTTATACACGTAATAATTTCTGTTCGTTTTAAGGTTTAATGTTGTTCCTTACTTTCAATTGAAAAAACTTGTTTTTTTTAAATTGAATTTTTGATCTTTATTTAAACAATGCCAGGAAATGTGGCCCCACGTCCATAGACAAAACCCCTCCCCACGGAAATATCTTCTACACCAGGCTTTCCTAAACTATGGGTCAAAACCCCCCAGGGGGTCGCGACGAGATTTTGAAGTAAAATATTTAAAAATTAAAGTCAAATATTTACAAAATACTACAGGAAAAGACATGTGTAAAGTTGATGCATTTTTAAAGACTGAATTTATTATATTGAAAAATTTCTGGAATATTCACAGATGGTGCAAGAGCTATGAATAGAAAAAACACTTGTTTTAAATAATTTTTTTCAAGATAAACATTATGACAATATAACTTTTACTCACTGCCTTATTCACCAAGAAGCCCTTGCAGCAAAAAATTAGAACCATAATTGAACGATGTGCTTCAGAATACTGTTAAGATTATAAATTTTATTAAGACCAACCCATCAACAGTAACTTATTTTCAAATATTTGAAAGGATATGGATTCAGTCTATACAACTTTATTATTACATACAGAAGTAAGATGGTTGTCAAGTGGTCAAAGTTTAAGAAGATTATTATTGCTAAAAGACGGAATTGAAATATTCTTAACCGAACAAAAATGTGAACTTGCTGGTTTTTTTCAAAACGACTTATGGCTATCTAAGCTGTGTTATTTGTCGAATATCTTTGCGAAATTAAACGATCTCAACTTATCTCTTCAGGGAAAATATTGCGATATATTTATTTCTAATGATAAAATTGAAAGTTTTACTAAAAAGGTTAATATTTGGAATGATAGGATAGAAAAAAAATTGTTCGAAATATTTTCCAGTGTTGACAATTTCATAATTGAGAAAAATCATTGTAAAACTTTTATTGCAAAAAATATTGTAGATCACTTAAAAGCGCTAGAGACCTAGTTCTGAACATATTTTATACTAAAAATTGATTTCGAAAAGGTAGCTTGTATTCAAAATCTGTTTTGTATTGATTTAAGTTTTAAAACGTATGCTTGCGTTGTCAAGACAGTGAGTGTAGATTTATCTTGACTAAAGAAACCATTCAGTATTGCTGAAGGTGAATATGCAACAGTGAGATCTCTAGAAATAATAGTGCTCATAGAGAATACAAACATAAAACTAACGGTTGACGAAGAGGTTCAACTTCTTGCTCTTGGTTCTGGTAACACGTTACCTTTGATAGATCCTATTCCCCTCGATCTGTTATTAGTATTCAAATGAAAGCAAAAGGGAAAAGAAAGGCCTGTTGCAGCACTAATGTCATAAAACCATATGTCTGCGTGCCAAAACTGTTACCAATTTAAAGTAATTTGACGATAGTAGCCATTTACTACCATTAGTAGCGATTACTACCATTGATCATATACCAGCTTATATAGTAAATGAAACCACTAATACCAAAGACGAAACGCATATTGGACATGTAGCTGAAACCACAGTCAAAATTATGAATGACTCAAAATGGATTAATGATTATTCTACTTGTTGCCAACTAAGAGATAAGAATAGCTACAATATTAAGAGAGAACAAGATGAATGATTTTACGGAACAGATTCAAAATGTCCAAAGTTGTTCAATTATATTAATAATGTGTAATAATTTTTGTAACATTTTAATGTTAATATTCTAAATATCGTTATTTCAATAAAAATATTTTTTGCATTACTTTGTTATGTTTCCATTATTTTTAGGGTATGGTAGATTTTCAAAAGTTTAGATTGTTTATTAAAAAGTTAGAGATGTAAGAAAAGGAATTTTCAGAGACACAGATGCTACTAGCAGGCTCATAAGAGAAAATATTAGAAATTGAGATAGATTAATAGCGCTTCTATCAAAGTCTGAAAGAGATAGGAGGGATTTTTTCTCTGAAATCCCCGCAAACAAGCAAACATCCGCTCAGAAACACAGACACAGAGTGAGAGAGGCAAAAAAATCTACAAACACAGAGCCAAACGAACAATCATACATAGCGACGAGCAAACAACCACTCCGACACAGAGAAAATGAAGAGTGAGAGAGCCAAAAATATCTACAAGCACATAGTCGGACACAAAATCACTCAAAGACAGAAATAGGGACAAGCAAACATCCGCTCAGACACACAGACATAGAGAGAGGGGGGCAAAAATACTTAAACACACAGAGTCAGACACAAAATTACACTAAGACAGACAGAGAGATAAGCAAACATCTGCTCAGAAAAACATGCACAGAGAGAGAGAGGCCAGAATACCTAGAAATATACAGTCCGACACAAAGACAGACATAGAGACCGGCAAACACTTTTCTCAGCGCCTACGACTTTATTAGTTTCAACTTTCTGCATACTCCAATACTAAACAATATTTTATATTACTTACAGTCCTCACTTAGTACTTGTGTATTACATCGACCACAGTCAAGAAGCGAAGTTAGGTCAATCGAATCAATCGACTTGTGAAGAATGAATATATTCTAATCGTACTCTGACATTTATATGATGCGGCTTGGGAGTCAACATTCCTTCAGACTTATCTTTAGTTGGTAAGCGATTAAAATTTCCACCCTTTACAGATTTCAAGCAATCTAAATAAAAAAAACTTAATAAATTTTTTTGTTATTTTCATTTGGATTTACCTGAATATTCATGTCCGGAGTTAAGACCCTTCAGACCATTTGAATGCTATACAGATATCATAGCATAAATTGGGTCATTTCCCTACATAAATACATCAAAAACTATCTCATTTGCATAATTCTTGCATGTGCCATAAGTATTATATATCATTTTAGTCGGAATATATCGTATTCTGGCAGCCTTATACAATGTGCCGGTCGGAGAACTAGGTACAAGTTGAAGTACAAAGGTACTAGGGATCGGAAGGGTTGTAACTTATGCCCCAAGGGCAAATGAAGTTTTTAGGGAAAAGATGGTCGTATAAACTTTGGAATAGACTCAAATGATTAGAAATTGAAAGTTTTGGTTCCCTTTCTAAGAGCCAAAAGTGATCCAATGGCAACTAGCCTCCTACCCATTAACCCCAAGAACATAGGGCTCCAATTTTTTTCTCCAGAGAACCTTTATATGCAGGGGGTGGTGTTGTAAACTTCGGATGGGTTAATTCAATTGGAAATAATATTTTTAGGGTCCTCTTAAAGAGTCAAACCTGGTTGAAGGGTATCAAGCCTCCCCCTTTCCATGCCCTTTTTCCCCAAACGCATTTGGTAAAAATTTTGTGATGACCACTATGTCCAAAATAGTCAAGCGGTGAAGTAACTAAATAATTATTCCTTGAGGGTTGACAAAACTACCCCAGGGCAAGAGATATAAATTATGGAAGCTTTCCATCGTTCAAATATAAGATCTTTATCAAAGGGGTAATTTTACAGAGTTCGGAAAAACCTCATTCGATTTAAAATGAAAGTTCTGGCTACATTTCTAAAAGTCATGAGTAATCAAACAGCAGGAACCCCCCCCCCCAACACACCCCGTTTTTAAATGGTTTCCAAAAAAAATTGTCTTATCCATTTTGTTTGAAATCGTCCAAACGTCAAATAGCTATGGTTACGCCCCCCAGCCCTGGGTGAAAGGGCTGTAAGTAAAACTAGCAGTTAACATATAGCTAATAAGTTAACATATAGCTACTATGCAACGCGTGGTCGTATAAACCTTGGAAGAAGTTTTCGATCGGAAATCAAAATTATTTTGTCCTTTTTCAGAACACTGATCAAAAAGTAACAAGACCCCTATCCCCTCCCTTGAGCTTTTTTTTCCCAAATGAATCTTGTAAAATTTTGAGGAAGCAATTTTTTTTAAAATAGTCCTAAATTCAAATCGCCATAGCGTAGGGGTTGAGAAATCCTCCACAGCACCCAGGAAAAGGATTTCAACTTATGTAAGTTGCCCATTATTAGAATATGTTTTTCGTCAAATGGGTGGTCGTAATATCTTTGGAGGGGGCTGATTTGATCGGAAATTGAAACTTTTAGTTCTTTTTTAGGAGTCAAGTGATTAGCCCACGCCCCATTTTTCAAATGGGCATCCGGTCAAAATTTTGAGATGGCCCTTTTGTTCAAAAGTTGTTCAAAGGCCAAATAATTGTGTTTCTGGGTTTTAGCCCCCCCCCGAGCCCCAGGATAATTGCTCTCAGTTGCGAAACTTGCTTGTAATTTATTCATTTATATTAGTACTTGTATGTTTTTTTGCTGTGATTGTTTATTTAATTTCTGTTCGTTATGGATTTCATTTATTCTTTAATAGTCATTTCTTGTCGTTTCTAGTCTGAATTTTAACAGGCATTTGTACTTGTTGATCTAAAGTTTAATATTGCCTTTACTTTTGTATGAAACACTCCTTTTTTGGAAACTTCTTTTAAATTAATTGCTATCAAAGATGGAACTTCTAGAATCAAATTGTCACTGCTAGAACCTTGTCGTCAATTAGACAAAACGAGGATGTTGTGTAACCTTATTTTAAAAGAATTACATATAAGACATTGTAATAATCCACCACTTTTGACTCTTTCATAATGTCGACCTTAAACCAAACCCGCATCCTAATCCATTCTGACGATTTGGTTATCCAATCGTGTTCCATAGGCGTATCCCATGGCCATTTCAGCATCTGCTCTCAAATAAAACCTAAAATAGTGAAAGAAACTATGAGTAAAACCATGGAGAAATTTGGGATGTTTCGTTAATAGACTTAGTGCTTGTAGTTAACTTGTTTATTCCCTTATCTTAAATGTAGTCTGACTGACTGCATTTGTTATTCCACATAACTTGTTGTTTTATATGGCATACTAATACGTGGCTCAAAACTAAAGAAATAATAATACAGATATGGCAGGTAATTACACGCGGCCCCCCTCAGAATAACAAAAAAGAAATAAAGGAGGAAAATACAGGTACAGAAAGTATAATAGAAATAAGGTAAAAATTCTTTAATTTTATCTACAGCCAATATTCATATTGCAAGCATAAATGACGATTCTCTTTGCAGCTAGCTAACTACGCAACTTAAATATTTTAAACTCTGTTTTAACTTTCAGGTAACCGGCTTTTGGTTGACTTTGATCAACAGCTAGAGAAAAAAACGACAAAAGAAAAAAAATACGATCGCTGTCGTCAGCTAATGCCAGGTTTCGAAACGAGCTTAATTTCTGTATTAGAAAAAACTAATTTCAAACTTGCCCTTACCTAGGTAAAGTTTTATTTTAAAGAAATTCTACATAACAAATTCTAATAATCCACCGTTCTTACATATTGTTTCCTATAATGAATAAGAAGCAGAGCAGCCCCTTCTTTTGAATGACGGGGACAAACGGATTATTGAATAAATTCCATCAGTCACCAATATGGAAGAATGAATCAGTGATGAAACCGGTGTTGAAGCCACCAAGGGTGTTTGCAGTCATGCAGAAAAAGGTAGTTGAGCTCTTAGTAAAAGAAGATACGATAAAGAGAAATACAGTCGACAAAGAAAAATATCTTAACAATACGTAATGCCATCTCTTGGAGTAAAAGTTCAACCCCAGCGATCATAAAATTAGTATATCTCCTACGCAGATACTTAAGATTATAACTATTTGTCTGGAAGAGAAACTGTAGTTTTCGTAGAATATAATAGTATAAAGTAAGTATGACGGCACTAGACCCTTAAGGTTCAAACCGGCGGTGTTGATCTCCGTTTCGAGGCCCATCAACCACTACGCATAATGGGGGGGAGGAGACAGTCATCCTGTGCTTTCGAACGCCCTTCCTGCTCACAGATAAGCACACTTTCCTGCTTAACAGATAAGATGTAATCCCGAGTCCATCTCAACCAAATATTAATCTTAGTCTGTCTCATGGTTTTCCATGTAGAGCATGGCAATTCAACATAAGAAACAATAAAAGAAGACAGGGAAAAATCTGGATTTGCCTGACTTCGGGGGATTAGTTATCATATTTTCGACCCTGCTGAACAAAATGGCTATCTCAAAATTTGACTTTGAGAAAAAAATGACCGTGGGAGGGGGTCTAGTTGCCCTCCATTTTTTTTGGTCACTTAAAAAAGGCACTAGAAAAAGCGACAAATTTACAAATTTGACTAAACTGGTTGGATGACTCAATATAGCTTTAGGCATAGAACCACAAAATTTTTCCAAAATTATTTACTTTAAACACCATTGTAGCACTCTCCCTGAGTTCTTTTCTTCTCAAACTTTTCAAACTGTCCAGTTACAGTACTTATATAGCACAGTAAATTTGAAAAACAGTGACAAGCTTGCTATTAGTGGTTAATTTTTACTACTGTCACACAGATATCATAAGGCCAACATGGTTATTTTTATATTATAGGCTGCTTCAGTCTCATGTTACCTTGCTGCTCTGTTTGACTAAGGGAAGTACATTAAGGCGTGCACCCTCCAACTAATGGTATGCTACCATTTAGGTTAATGACTTTTTTAATATATATATAGTTACTTTTATATATAGTATTTTTTTGAATATAGTTAAGGAGTTGTATAGCAACAGGGCAAAGATCCAGCTTATTCAATAAGGAACACGGGGAATACATCCGTGTCATTGCTTATTTTACAGTTAAGCTTCGTATTGACAGCAAATATATTCTGACTCCTTGCGACTCAAATCGGTTGTCTGGTGCCATTTTCTGGATAAATTGTGCATAAAAAACAGCTGTTACCAAATATTTTCTAGAATATCTGATAAAAACACTAACCCTCTGATGGAACATCCGGTTCTTCTTTTTTTTTAGATAAATGTCCTTCCTTTTTTCTTTTCTTTTGGGTTCTATATATATCCCTTTTACCCTTTGTGGTAATTATTAATTTTATCTTAATATTGGCTGCGCCATTTTTCTTTTTTTTTAACTGTGTAGGCCGTTAAAAACCACTAGGTTTTAATTGCGCAGTTTATGGGTGACTTACCATAGGTAAAGTTACTTTCAGATAACAAGTTTGGTCCAAATTATCAGAAGGGGGGGGGGAGCTGAAAAAGGAACATAAAGTTGATTCATTGAAAGTAAGGTGGTAACCGGTAAGGATCTGGATTGGCTGGAAAAATGTGTCTGTCGCCCGCTGTATACACGCAGTTGAACCGTCTAGGGTAAAAATTATTATTTTATGGATCAGTTCTGATATACCTATGATTGTGAATAGAGTAAGATAACTTTCTATATAATCTTTGACATTTTAGCCTGAGTGGAGTCCGGCAGCCTACAGAAGGGATGAGATTATATTATTTGTGGTAGGAAAAGAGTTGCAAGACATACCGTCATTTATTGTAACGACAGGGGGTTCGTTTATCCTCCATGGAGATAGCTAGAAATATTAGTCGTAACCCAGGTTGGGCACCCTTGGCCTTGAATTCGGCCGTTTATCGTTCGATCAAGTGATTATACCCTGGAGCAGGGTATACCGTAAATTGGGTATTAACATACTCTATATTTATAGAATCGTAGTGGTAAGAGCGGGCATTCCATTTGGCACCAGCAAGGCTCCGCCTCCAGTAAGTGGTGTAGCACCATTTTTGCGCCAATATCTGATGGGAGTCATGGCTTACCACCAGAACAGTGGTGGCATCGAAAAAATGGGCTAACAACAGCAATGGTGGGAAAAGAACAAGCGTTTCCAAACTTTCTGGTGAAAATTAGCCTACACTATAGGGTATAGGCTGTAAAAATCTGCACGGATAAAAGGATTTGAAAAACAGCGAATTTAAAATTTGATGAGCCAGACTCCTACCCAGGAACGAGGCAGTGCATGAGAAAGGGTATAGCCCCCTTTCATGAATGTTTGGGCTGAGCTTAAACGCCCAAATATAGAAATAAGAGAAAATTACAAAAATCGACCGGTTTTCGCGGGAATAGTCAGACAATTGTGTAATTTTAAGAAAAAAAAGAAATAACTTGAAATTAATCGAGTTTTGGGTTTACAATGGACAGTCACTCCGTTTTAGAAAGTACTACAGAGTTTAAGAACGGACAACAGAAAGCGAAAGTCGGGTTACTATTTAAATGATTTGGTAAATTTGAATATAATTTTCAGTGGTGAAGGTTATAAGATTATTGAAGACGACACATTAGGAAAATTTGTCAATTTTATGCGCACATTGGACAAGGAAGGTGGGAGGCACCTGTCCTATTGAGTAATCGGCATAAGAGAAGATTACATTGAAAGCTCCTGCATCTGGGGTAGATACGTGATTGTTTTGAAGAGTAGATCCCCTGTTTGAATTTAGTCTAGCCAATCCACTAGTGAAATATTCGCGAGGTTATTCAGTTTACTTTCTCGTCCACACTCGTGTCAAATTGCTTGCTGTGAAAGAAGTTTTTATTTTCTAATGAAGACTACATATTCCGGTTATTGGAAAACTTTTTGAATATTATTACAAGGAGCTGAAAATTCACAATAGTAAATGCATACCATAATTTTTGCGTGTGGCAGTTGTTGAACTTGCCACGATTGACTAATTAATTAAGAGATAATAGAATCAGGAAGGAGCACACACGGTAAAATGAGGGGATACGAAATAGACAAAGAAGATGTAAAATATGAAAGATGCTGTGCGAAATGAAGAGGAGTTGTGGCTAAGCAAAAATACGGATAGGAACGAACAGATTCAGAAAATGAATGAAGAAGAAATAATGACCGAAGGAATCGAAGTAATCCGAATAAAAGGCGCATGGTGGAATCGAGATCCAGCAGGGACTCACAAAAAAGTAGTCATGTACATATGACAAAATATTTATTAAATGACAAAAAAGAAAGAAACAAAGAAAGAGAGAATAACGAGAGAAAAGAAAGGGGATGCTGACAATAGCAAGAGAAAAAAAAGAGGAGGTTGATAGAATAGCCAAAAAACGAAAAGAGAAGGAAGATAGAGAAGAAAGAGAGAAAATCAGAACAGCTAGAGAACGTAGGAAGGACGAAGAAAGAGTGAGAGATAGAATAGCCAAAGAAAACTAAAAAAGAGAAGAAAAATTAAACAGAAATACAATAAAGAAATACATTCGAAAATCGTGGAGACTTGAGTACAATTCAAATTTAATGATGATTTAGTTTCCACGATTGAAAAGGTCGAGAAAATTAAAAAGAAAAAAGAAAGTGAGAAGTGACAAAAGCTGGAGATCCAACCTGCAGAGGCGCAAAATAATAAAAAATAGATGGGTTGTGCCTAGCTAACATAAATAATAGGGGAAAAAAGAGTTCAAAACCCTACGGGAAAATTACAAAACTGCAATATGACGAAAAAGCTTAGGAGGTAGGAGAAGGCCCAAGACACATTATGAGACACTACAGATAATCATGAAAAAGAATCGACTTGTCAACAACGGGTTGTGGAAAGATTGAGAGATACTGAGTTTTGGTTTGGATTGAAGAAATTAGGAAAGGAATCTGAGACTGCTTTTACCAACTCAAAAGAGATTTCGATCCTTTATGAGGGGGAGGAATCCCTTGGGGAAGGTCCCCTGCGGAAAGTCGTGAAAGTCGTGTAGCCCTTTTCCTCAATGCACAACTGGCGGACATGTTGTGATCCTTTTACCGAGGCCTTTCCTTTCCAGCCTTCATATTCATCTTCAGCCCACATCGACGAGCGTTATTCATTCAATTATTTTAGGGGATGGGACCCATGAAAAAATGATTCATGGTTCACTCAGATTTTTAATTCATTTCCCTGAAACCTTATCGTTTTCAAAGGCCTTTGTATTTTCTGCCTTGGATTATTTCAAATTATCCCAAGGGGCAATTTACATTTTAAGCGAAATGTGGTGTTGTTTAAACCGATGGATATTAAAAGGCTAGTGTAGCCAATTTTATATGATGGCTGGCATCCTTGAATTTGCCAGAATTTTATCCTACGCTTCTCCTGAGTATAAAATTCGTCAGAGCGAAATTTTTTTCATTTAATCATGCTGTTCCACAAATCGCGTGGATTTTTATTTCTTCGAAATCTCTAGCTTGATGAATAGAGCTGTACAGAAAATAGCTTTGATTGGTTGGACACGGATACGCAATGGCAATGGAACTAAGCCAAGTGGATGGTAGTCGCGGAGCATAAGCCAACGGGTAGCTGGAGTGGAGAGGAAAAAAGAAGGAATCTTGGAAGAAAATTTAATGTGTTAATTTAATTGCTTTTATGTCCGAGTTTCCAGCCAATTCACCAGAGTAGCGGCCATTTATCTTAGGGGGGCTGTGTTAGAGCCTTCGATTCTTTTTTTTAGATAAATATTCTTCCCTGTTTCTTTTCTTTTGGGTTCTGTAATTATCCCTTTTCCCCTTTGTGGTAATAATTAATTTCTCTTAATATTGGCTGCGCCATTTATCTTCCTTTGACTGTGTAGGCAGATAAAACCACGAGGTTTTAATTGCACGGTTTATGGGTGACTCCCCATAGCTAAAGTTACTGTCAGATTAAAATTTTGATCCGAATGGTCGGGGGGGGAGGGGAGGGGAAGGGGCATAAATTTGATTCATTTGAGGTAAGGTGTGTATCGTGAGTAATATGTGATATATTTAAAATACAAAAAATAAAATTCTTTCCTTCAAAGCAAAATTCCGACATAAATTAAACTTCCCCTAATTAAGCTTAAATCCCGTTTCAAAAAGAAAAATTCTTAATCAGCAAAAGAAAAACCGCATTTTAGTCTCAGCCAAACATCGGCGCTAATCACGGGAGACGGTTTTGAATTTCGCGAAGATACTTGGCAAAAAAAGTCACGAGATACAAAATTCACAGGAAGTTTTAAACTAAAAAAGGAATGTGAAAGCCTAAATCATCAGAATATTGAAAACAAATTATTGGAGGGGCAGTTGACATAATGAGTTGAGTTGGTAAACATAATAACAAAGTTACGGGCCCTCCACAGGACTTGGGCCAATTGTGAAATAGCTCTTAGCGCGCAGAGTCAAGACTAGTGTGATATAGTTAAGAAAAGTGTTTTTCGCGTCAATTATGGATTGTCTCTATTGCCATTTTCATATTATCAATTTAATGATTAACTTTGCCTCTACTGTCGTCGAATTGAAGTAAAGCCTTGCTCGTATACGTATATTGTTGTACATTTGAAATGTAAGTCAATAAAACCTTTACTTTTCTATTTGTGTTGTTTTATATATATGCCTGTATCTCACCGCAAAGTAGATAATTAGTTCAATTGTACTCCATCGGTAGCGCTCCCTAAGGAATCTGACTTGGAGATAACTCGAGGAAAAGAGGTTACATTTATATAAATACATATTTTATTTTCTCTCTAAGATTGAGAATGGCGCGGTCACCCATTTACCTTACTCCCCATTGCTGTGACGCAGTCCTCAATGGAACGATTGGCACAACCTTTAGCGTTACAAGTGGCGCAATCAGAAAACTTATAAGGTGCAAATTCACAGCTTTAAACCTTGACGGCGCGGTTGGCGCGTTCGGTATACAGAGTAAATACCTTAACATTACAATTGGCGCAGTCTTTAATGCCACAAGTGGCGCGGTCGTAAACTCGGAGGATAGATACAGACTTATAAGAAAAAGTGATTAGGCCTATAACCGCTAAGTTGTTATAGGAAAACCCTTTAAAATATCTCATAGGAGATAATAGCCTCCCCCAAATAGGTTAAGCGAAAAAAAAAATTAACAAATAAATAATAATAAATTTATTTTGAGTTATTCAAACGCAAAAATGTCAGAAAAATTAAGCGAACTATTAATGGCGCAAAAGTTGGTCGCGAAAAATGTAGAGATAACAAAATCTATTCCGCAATATGCTGGAAAAACAGATATCGACCAACTTAATATCCAATTGGCCCAGTTTGTAGAATTAACAAAAACAGAGCTAGAAACGTTAGTCGATATGCTCCTTCTAAGATTAAGAGGGCAGGCCTTAGCCTTCCTAAAGCAAATTGAAAATACTATAGGGAGTGATGACAATTTGCCAATAAATACAGTAGACAAATTGTTAATGGCATTCAAAGATAGATTTATCGAAACTAGTTATAAAAATAAATTAAAACACGGAATGGTATGCTTTGACCATTCACAGAATGTAAGAGAATATCTTCATAATGTACGGATTTTAGTAGAAGCAAAATTCGGAAAAGGTTCAGGAAAATTGTATGAAAAAATCATACTACACGCATTTTTGCAAGGGCTTCCCCAAAAATTATATAGAATGGTAATATCCAAAAATATTCAGACGTTGGATCTTGCAGTTCAGGAGGTAGGGCGAATGATCGAAATTGACACGATTGTGGCAAATCACAGCAAAACAAAAATAAATAGCCTAGGCGAATGAAACGCACGTCTGACCTTCAAGGGCGATTAGGCGTCTCCTAATTTCTTTTCAAGGGATAATTCCCCAGTGACACAAAGAAATAGAACGCAAGAACCCACTAGGCAGAAAACAGTACGTTTTCAGCACATTAAACCAATCAATTACGGAAATAGTTTCACAATTGTAAAATGCTATAACTGTAATCGACCTGGGCATATCGCGAGAGAGTGCCGTTATGTCCCTAATCATACACTTAGGATTGCCGTCGGTAATACGCAAAATTATGGCAACCATTTGTTCGGGGGAACAAATTTTAGCGCCAGTGGTGCACTAGGCTATAGCCTGGGAAGATTGCGCCAATCAATACCTCACAACACGTACCAACCAAATTTGTACAATTCTCCCCCAATAGACAAAATAATTGTCGATTCGAAAACCCAAATACTCGTCAAAACCAATATGGTGCAAGGATGGTATATAGAAATCTCGAAAATTTGCCGACGGGAAATGAAAATTTTTCAAGCCAACGGCATTTCCAGTCGACGCCAGCACCTGGCACTGACGCAAGAAATCCAAACTACCCTAATAATATATAGCAAGATCGGCAAACAAATATAAATCAATTAGTTAGAGATTCCATGAACATATCCGAACATCTATTGCAGGCACCGACGCATGAAATAAATCCGCAGGGAAACGTTGAGGCCGCTAAGAAGAATAAATTGGACCCAGAGGGCGCCCAGAATATTTTATAGGTCCAACACAATAGTAGTACCGTCCTTTTGTGTTGGTAATAATAATTTACATATATTTAATTATTTTTGTTCAATTTTTTACTTTAAGGCTTTAATCGACTCTGGTGCCACGGTTAATATCATAAACTCATGCGTATTTAATATGCTGCCTCCGCATATTAGGCAACCGAAGAATTTTAATAATGCCAATTTAACTAGCGTGACAGGGCATAAATTGGATGCAAAAGGTTCAATTCGCCTAGACGTAAAAAGGGATAATAGAATTTTTCCGACAAATTTTATAGTATGCAATAACTTTTCATATGAGGCCATTATCTGCGCAAATTTTTTAAGGTCGACTAAGGTATTATTAGACATAGGGAACGAAAGGCTTGTCTACCCGGCTAAGGTAGGGGAAGGAATTTCTACCTTAAGAAATTGTAACAGAGGTTACGAAGAGAATGTAACAGTAAATAAAATTTATGGCGGTATAATATCGCAATAGTTTGAAACTTATATCTAGATACAAATAGGACATGGAAAAATAAGATATTTGTTTAAATATTCTGGGAGACATTGCAGGAAAGAAGTAATTTTAAATAATATGGAGACTGAATCTGCAAAAATAAAAATAGGAGATATGCGACGATATAGGTCGAATGAAATCAAGGAAATAGTGGAACTATGGAAAAAATAGTGAACCCCTATGCAGTTCAGGCACAGCCAATAGTATTGGCGGATAGCGCCAGTCTAAATTTAATAGACAATGAAAATAAAGAAAAATATTTTGGATTTGCAATATGAAAAACAAAAGTCCCTCCCAGGACGATGTAAAGAATTCAAATATCACAAATGATTGAACCCGTCGGCGACAAATCCGAAATATGGCTCGCGATCCCATCAAATGAAATTCCTGAAAATCTGTTATGCAAAGAACAGATTATATCATACGACAAAGGAGAAGGTTTTATTTGGGTAATTAATAACCATGAAAATGATACAATTACAATAAAAAAGGGAACATGTTTAGTTCAAATCCAGGTTATCTCGGAAAATGATTTAGATAGGTGGAAAAATTCCAAAAGAAACCGATTTAACGGCATTAAAACCTCAATTAACAAATACCCTCTAACTAAATCGCAATTAAAAAAATTCAAGATGAATCATATTACTGAACTGGAACTAAATAAGAATTTATGCTATTTGTTATGGAATTTAAAAGATGTTTTTTCCAAATCTGAAGATGACATGGTACTTATACCGTTTTATTACCACTCAATTCTCACGACCGGTAATCCTTTCGCGAAACAGCCATATCGTGTGCCGTATAAGCGCAAAGAGTGGTTAAAAAATAAAATTCATGAATTAGAAAAAAAAATGAAATAATACACCCCAGTATAAGTCCGTATTCTGCACCAATGATCATGGTACCAAAAAAGAATGGTGATCTAAGACTTGTAGTAGATTATAGAGGCCTTAACAAACAAGTAGTTAGTGATAAGTTTTCCTTTGCCAAGAATAGATGAAATTCTTGACTCTATTTCAAGTAAAAACAAAATTTTCACTTCTCTGGACCTGACCCAAGGCTATCACCAAGTGAAAACAGCCGAAAAAGATGTCCGTAAAACTGCATATTCTACAGCTGAGGGCGGTTCCTATGAATACTTAAGAGTACCTTTTGGACTTAAGACCAGTTCAAGCGGGCTATGTGGACCCTTATTGCATCTATTAAGAGGATTAAAGAATATCATTCATTTTGTTGATAATGTCATATGTGTAGGAGAAAATGCTGAACAACACTTAGCAACACTAGCTAAAGTGTTCGAGAAATTCAGAGAGGGCAATTTAAAATGCCGGCCTGAAAAAGTTAATTTATTTCAACCTAAAATTAAATTTTTAGGAGTGGTAGTGACGCAAGAAAAGATATTCCCTGACCCAGACAAAATAAAATGTGTTGAAAACCTCAAACCCCCTAGAACTATGAAAGAATTAAGAGGAATTCTAGGTCTTACTGGTTACTTTAGAAAATTCGTGCGCAATTACGCCCAAATTGCGAAACCCCTCACGGAATTAACTAAAGGGAACTCCCAAAATATTATCTGGTCTCAGGAAGCTCAAACTTCCTCAGACCGTCTCAAAAAGGCACTCATTTCGGAACCAATATTATCGTTGCGTGATTTCGAGAATGGACAATTTGTAGTTACAACGGATGCAAGTTCGAAGGGTATTGGTGCTATCCTATCCCAAGTAATACCGGTAGAAAACTCTAATCCTCTAGAGGGATCACCTAAACAAAAAGTAATAGAAAAAGTTATATGATATTCGAGCAGATCTTTATCAAAAGGCGAAAGTAGTTATTCCGCCACAAACTTAGAATTATTATCTATAATCCACTATTTGGACAAATTTAGACACTAGTTAATTGGTAGAAAATTTATACTACGAAATTTATACTATATTGGTAGAAAATTGGTAGAGAATTTATGCTACGATCAGACCATAAAAGCTTGCAGTACCTGCGCACTTTCAAAAACCCCACGGGAATTCTAGCTAGATGGATTATGAAAATCCAAGACCTAGATTACGAATTTGTATATTTAAAAGGCAAACAAAATGCAGCTTGTGACTTCTTGAGTAGATTCCCAGAAAATATGCCGTCAGAAACCGAGGAAAACGAAATCAACGCTATCAAACTAAGAGTAAACATAAATGTAAGAAAAACAAAGTCAAGGACACAGTAAAAGAAAATAAGGATAACTATTGTCCCTTGTCCTTGGAAAATATAAAAAGAAATAAAAAAAAGATGAACTGTGTTTAGCACTTATTTATTATTTTGTAAATGATGATGCGTTATCAGATAAATTCAAAACTGTTAGTAAAGAAATAGATAATTTTTACTATGATCTTGATGAAGAAATACTATGCAGAATCGTGACTGCTGAGGCAAATAGAAACCAAACCTCAATAATACCTGTATTACCCCAAAACTTAATAATACCTGCCTTTGAATATTTTCCTGCAGATATAGGTGGACATTTAGGAATAACGAAAACTTTCCATAAATTAAAACAATATTTTTACGTGCCGTCGGCATTAACAAAACTTAAAGAATTTGTGAGTATATGCGAAGCGTGTAACTTAAGAAAAAACCCCAAGCTTACCCTAACCCCCCAATGGGAAGAGTCCTGTTAGCGAGGTATCCCTTTGATATCGTCTCATTTGATCTATATGGAACCAGTGGAGGCTTACCTGTTTCCAACAGGGGCCACACTTGTATTCTTACGGTTGTAGATCACTTTTCTGGTTTTACTTTGGCAAAAGCATTAAAGAATCAAGGCGCGTACGCCACGAGTAAGGCATTAGCGAAATTGTTTTTAAAATTTGGCATTCCAAATAAGGTTACAAGTGATAACGGAAGCAATTTTGTTTCAAAAGTAACAAAAGACTTAATAAGTTTTCTTAACATAGAGAAATTGGTGACATCCCCATATGACCCACAAGCTAATGGTAAAATAGAAAATAGGCATAAAATATTCTCGAATGTATTAAGCATTTATACAAAAGACAACAGGAACGACTGGAATCAATTCTGACCTTATTTAACTAACATAATCAATACTGCTTATTCAGAAACAACCAAAGACAACCCTTTTTACTTTTTGATCGCGATTTTAGAATCCCGTATGATGAGATTATTGAATCCCGGCAATACTACACTAACTCGGAGGATTACAAACAAGAATTAATAAATAGGATGAGGAAAACTTTTAAGGTAGTTAGGCAAGAGTTGGAAAAATGTAAAATGAACCAAGAGTTGAGAAACCAATAAAAAGTCAAAGTGAACATAGATTTTAAGATAGGAGATTGCGTCTACCTAAAAAATGAGGCAACGGTGGAAGGCAAGAAACTTTCCAATAAATATTCTGGTTCGTACAGAATAGTCAAAAAGTATGATAACGATTTTACTTTTAAAATTGTGAACCCTGATAACTGAAGAGCTTACAAGGCACATGTTAGCCGAATAAAAAGAGCCAAATTCCCGGAAAGATGGGTATCGCGTCCCTCGTCTACCGATTCGTCAGGCGCAGAAGACGAGCCCCCCAAGTCAAGGTTAGCCGAGTTAAAACCGTTTAATTTCAAACAAGATTATTGTGAAAACGATAGCGACGAGAAAAACTTTGAAGAATTTTTAGATATTAAAAATCTAGTTATCCCCAAGAGAAAATCCCTAATACCAGTAAGAAAAAAAAACGCCAAAAGGTCCAAAAAGTTCATCTTTGGAGAGCACAGGAGAATTAGATTATACGATATCTCCGAAAACCCAAATTTTCCTGATAGAATCTCTACCCCTTGTCCCCCCAAAAGATTTCCAGACGATATGGTTTCCCGAGCCACCCCATTAGAGACTCCTGTTGCCACAAGAGGAATTGAACAGAGCTGTAGAAACTCCGTGTAGTACTGTAAAGAAAACTTCCCCCAAAGATTCGATTAAAACAAATCTGCGAAAAGCAATGGATTTAATAAATTTCCCCATAAAAAGAGTCAAAGTACATTGCCTAGGAATCAGACTCCCAAAAATGACCAGCCAGGACAATATCATGATATAACTGTGTCCAAGGTCAAGCCTAAACAATGGACTTCATGGAGGGAAAAACTAGTGCAAAAAATGCCTCATCCCCCTGAAGACATGGCATTTAAGCAGTTGAGGAACCTCGCAAAAACTTTTGATTCCACTCAGAGTTCTCAAGAGTCTTTCAAGTCTCCCGAGTTGAAAACTCAAAGCGAGAACTTGGAGAATAAACCCTCTACTTCCAGAGGAGTATAAATTTAAGAAGGAAGGGCAGGTGAGACCTCAAAAATGCGAGGTGCAACTTCTAAAAGTTCTAATGCGGAATCATCGGAAACCAGTTCCGAAGGGTTTGACGGCAAATTAGACCATATGATAGTTAAAGAAACAGGAAATTCAAAACCGACTTCAGCGGCCGCGCAAGAGAATGAAACAAAATTAAAAGGGCAGGAATTTTTGAAAAAACAATACAAAAATTTGATCTTATATCGCTAGCAAAACCTAAAAAGAAAAAACCGCAAGAAACCGAGGAAAAAGTAACCACACAGTCAGGTAGAACGGTTAAAAAACCCGATAGATGGAATTACGCTTAGTCAGTACAAAATTAAGGGATTTTTAATGGATAAGCGTCATAAAGAAATAATAATTTAAAAACTTTTAGCTTACGAGAAAAAATCATACAAATATAAAAATACTATACAAAAATTTTGCTTAACATATAACAAGTCCCGAAAACAAATTCTAAATAAAAAGTCACATTGTATATAATTAATTCGAATAATTTCCTTAATAAAAAATAAATATCAAAACCAGGGAATACTTTCAATAATATCTAGACCAGGGAAATATTCAATAGTATTCAATAATATCAATACTTTTGACATTATTGTACGTGAACAAAAATGTTGTAATGCGTCGCACATACAACTAATTTTTAGAGTAATAACAGTCATAAATAATCCGCTTTCCTTAGCTTAACAATGTCGCAAAGTAACTCGTGAAAATATGCATAAGAAAGATATATCGAATAAGTTGAAAAACCTAGAGCTTCCGAACGATCTATTGGTCTATTTAATGTACAAAGACACAGATAAGAGTAATGAAAATGACATAGTATTCGAATTGAAGTTCCTAAGCACAAATATAATAAGTCCTAAAATTACCAATTTTAAGGCAATCAACCAGTCGTACACTATTCCCAATATAGAAAGTGAGGAAATTAAAACCTCAATAAGGTCCAAAATAGAGAAGAATAAAGGGACATTACCGCTTACAAAAAAAGAGAAGCATTAGACTCTCAGATCCCCCTATTTACTAATGAAGACCAGAGATTAACGTACGTGGATAATAGATACGGATTATTCTCAAACAATTTTTGGTGGAATATACTACTGACCGTATGTTTCGTATTCGCTATTTCCCTGACCGTGAGAACCTTATTAACTTTTAATTATGGAAGAGTTTAGAGACTAAGAAGGCAAAACCCAAAAGAAGAACACGGGGAAACAGCTGAAATGCAGAAGTTAAACCCGGAACTTCATGAAAATGCCTAAGCCAATAAAAAGGGAAGACATTAGAAAACGAGTGGGTATAGAGATCTCCACTCGTCCTTGCTATGTCTAGTTCCCTCATTGTAAGTGCCGTTTACGTAAAACCGTGCGGCTATAACACTGCAACATGCGTTTCCTAAACAGCACGGACGCGCGTGAACAATGAAGGCATGAAATATGTTGTAAACTGAGACCTCAAACTAAATGATGTAGTGTAACTCGTGTATAAATGGTTATTTTAATTTTAATATAGAATTAAATAATGGTTGAAGAAGACTAAGATAATGTATTTGTAATATCGTATACTAAGGAAAATAATAAGATATCTTACTTAAAATGGCAACGTCATTTTGTTAAAATAAATAAATTTTTATTAGCATTTGCATTCGTTTAATATTATCTTATAGCTCAACGTAAACCATTGAATGTAACCAATTATCTTGCTTATTATGTATTATGACGACTCGTTTTAAAGAACGTGTGATTCTGCCTCGTTATTTTTATTACAGGAATTGGAATGACCTATCGAAACTCATTAATTAAAATACGTTTTCCAGTGCAGATACAACCTAGTGGCACCTATTTTCATCATACCTCAACCAACGAAGAGTACTCACCATAGACTCCAGGCAATTTTCGTCCTAGCTTCGTTTACGAAAAATACGGTTACCTTTTTGATCGTTGTTCCTCGATCACCAGCCATACTATGTATCAGGTAACGCTATCTAATAAATTTCAGTATTCAGTGCATTATCGAACTATATAAACACATCAATCCTGAGAACCCAATCGACCAGCACAAGATACAAGTACATAAATATCACCCTTGATAATCCTTATGGACCCATGTACAATATAACTGTACAGTTATTATATTTGATGAACCCAAATATTATTTATGTGTCGCTGATTCACGCGTTGAGTCCCTTTCGACCATTTCTCGGAATCCATGCTATCACCTCTATCAAACGCGAAAAGTTCATATCTCTGTTATCCCATAAGTATTACGAGATAATTTCTGAAAAATGGACCTGGAAACCAACCCCTGAATTACAGAAACCAAAAGTAACCCCAGTGACTAACCCCTCAGTGACAATATACTCCTCCCACAAGTTAAAGACAATATGTTGAAGGAGTCACTAAAGTTTGATGTCGACCCATTCCAAATATAAACGTCAATAACCCTGTGATTAATCAAGAAATAACGGCAAAATCCATAGATCGAGCCATGCACGGACAATTTTATATGAGAAATATAATCCCTAAGTGCACGAACGAAGAATTTTATACGAGAAATACATTCTCTATGTACTTTAAAATAACCCAAGAGTGAAATGCTAAGAAGAAAGTCAACCCAACTATTACCAACGAAATCCCAGTGTTCAACCCCTAAACGATAAAGCACCTTATGAACTATCCAAAATTAGCAGGTGAGAATGAAATGTGATAGCATATTCCCACACACCTGTAGTTGAAAGTATTGTTTCCCGTTTGACAATTAGAGAAAGCATTTCGTCCAAGATGAACATACCCATACTCAAACTATTCTGTGAAGAAGCTATTGTAAGTGTTTAAATTTTTTTTTGCACAAGACAAAAAAAGAGTGAAGGACCATAATTTACAACAGAAGAAGTGAGTACGCTAAAAGACATGTAAGTTGGAGAAATAGATGTGAATTTGCATGTGTCACATTTTAATAAATTCGATAACTTAACAATTCCGATAACCTATCATTAATATTACATAACAAACATTCCCAGTGAAAGTGTTTTAATGTTTACCAGTGAAAGTAGTGAACTTAATAGTGTGTGTTTTAAATTGTTCTTAGATGTAGTGCTAGATATTCAGATATAGTTATGTGTAGTATTGTCGTATTATTCATTTAATTTAGCGTAGATAGGAAACATAATTATCCCATAGTTAGCGTAAGAAAAAAAAACTTACAAAAGGTGAATGTCCAAAAAAATATCTTATAGTAAAAGTAGAATAGCCCCAACCTTGTTGGAAATGTAGGAGTCATTAGTGTTAGATGTAGAAAAAACAAAAAATCCTTAGTATAGTAGATAGGCTATAACCATAGATAATCTTAGTCCGGTAGAGGAACAATAGAAAATAATATATAATAAAATAAGAAAAGTAATAGAGAAAATTTTTAAGCACTCCTGATTAAGCTAAAATAAAAGTATAAAATAATACAATGTCAATCAAAATTATGCAGGACAAATAGTATATAAATCGCGAATATTTCAAAAAACCCAAGGGCAAGCAAATCCTAATGACGGGACGTCATTAAATAGTAGGAAGGGTAATATGTACCGTCAGTAAAATGAGATATATTTAAAACACAAAAAATAAAATTCTTTCCTTCTAAGGATAATTCCGACATAAATTAAACTTCCTCTAATTAAGTTTAAATCCCGTTTCAAAAAGATAAATTCCTAATCAGCAAAAGAAAAACTGCATTTTGGTCTCAGCCAAACATCGGCGCTAATCACGGGAGACGGTTTTGAATTTCGCGAAGATACTGGCAACAAAAAAATCACGAGATACAAAGTTCACAGGAAGTTTTAAACTAAAAAAGGAATATGAACGCCTAAATCATCAGAATATTGAAAAAAATTATTGGAGGGGCAGTTAGCATAATGAGTTGAGTTGGTAAACATAATAACAAAGTTGCGGGCCCTCCACATGACTTGGGCCAATTGTGAAATAGCTCAGAGGCGCAGAATCAAGACTAGTGTGATATAGTTAAGAAAAGTGTTTTTCGCGTCAATTATGGATTGTCTCTATTGCCATTTTCATATTATCAATTTAATGATTAACTTTGCCTCTATTGTCGTCGAATTGAAGTGAAGCCTTGCTCGTGTACGTACATTGTTGTACATCTGAAATGTAAGTCTCAGTAAAACCTTTACTTTTCGATTTGTTTTGTTATATTTATATGCCTGTATCTCACCGCAAAGTAGATAACTAGTTCAATTGTACTCCATCGGTAGCGCTCCCTAAGGAATCTGACTTGGAGATAACTCGAGGAAACGAGGTTACACTTATATAGTTACATATTTTATTTTCTCTCTAAGATTGAGAGTGGCGCGGTCACCCATTTACCTTACTCCCCATTGCTGTGGCGCATTCTTCGATGGCACAATTGGCACAATCTTTAGCGTTTCAAGTGGCGCGATCGGAAAACTTATGAGGTGCAAGTTCACAGCTTTAAACCTTAATGGCGCGGTTGGCGCGATCGGTATACAGAGTAAATACCTTAACATTACATTTGGCACAGTCTTAAATGCCACAGGTGGTAATCGATAAGGATTTGGATTGGATGGGAAAATGTATCTGCAGGCCCTTGCATACACACAGTTGCACCATTGGGGGGGGGAGAATTATTATTTTATCGATCTGTTCTGACATACCTATGATTGTGAATGGAGTAAGATTACTTTCTATGTAATCTTTGAGTTTTTAACCAAGGTGGATTCCGGCAGCCTACAGAAGGGCTGAGATTATATTATTTGTGGTAGGAAAAGAGTTGCAAGACATAGCGTCATTTATTATATTGACAGGGGGTTCGTTTACTCTCCAAGAAAATAGCTAGAAATATTAATGGCAACCCAGGTTGGGCACCCATGGTCTAGAATTTGGCCGTTTAGCCGTTCGATCACGTTATCATACTCTGGAGTAGGGTGTACAGTAAATTGGGTATTAACATACTCTGCATTTACAGAGCTGTAGTGATAAACCCGGGCATTCCATTACAATATTTGGCACCAGCGAGGCTCCCCCTCCAGTAAGTGGTGTATTACCATTTTTGCGACAATATCTGGGGGCAGTTGAGGCTTACCACAAGAACACCCCCATATTGGGTGGCCAAGCCAATATATTGGTTGGGTCCTAATTGTTTTCATTATGCCTATGCCTATTCTTAGCAGGTAAAATATTTTTGAAAACAAATTTGCAGGAACTTTTAAAATCTAATACCCCACAAAAAGGCATAGGGTAGCAGCGAAACAAAAAATACACGATTAGAATAACCATTGTTCAAATCCATAAATAGGAAATTAAAAGCCCCCAACTTGAACAGCGGGGAAAATCATAGTTTAGCATGGATAACACTAATGGATAGCTACTACTACTAGTAGTAAACTCACCGTTACATTTCCCACTTTTATTAAAGCCTATTTCAGCAAGTTCACAATGCACTGAGACAATAACCTATCTTATAGGCTAGCCTAGGTCTAAAGACACCCAAACGTTTAACTTAATCAAATATAATATCTCAAATAATATTTCAGAACCTACACAGCAAGTTCTAAGGGACCTACCCATGAACATAATTCTTGTGGTACAAAAAGTCGTAGTAAACATTATTGTGAAACAGCAGTGAAAATTCTTGTGGGACTACCTCCAACACATGAACTTCCTTTTCTGGATCTTCTTCAGTCTTCTTTTCTGGATCTAAACAGAAATAGAAAAACATTAGGAAATTTTTTTCATTAAGTATGAGCTACCCAAAAAATTTATTATACATGAATCTCTAGCTCGAAAAATAACAAAATGGTACTAGATTCTAAACTTTATCTATAAATAGATATTTCATTACAAATGGTTCTTGTTTTACAGATCTGTTATAAGAGAAAAACACAATTTCTACATGCCACATTAGAATCAAATTATTATATTATTTTTGAATAATCTAAAAGAAAGCGAAACATTAGGTAGGAATTTCAAATTTTAAAGTAGAACAGTATTTATATGTCCTAGTTAATAAGATAGTGGCAGATATTATGTCAGCATTTTCATTGATTTGTTAAATCATATAATGATATTCTATTCATCTTATTGTCAAATTAAATTTATTGTTCTAGTTCATTTAATCTAAAAATCAAACCAGTAAACATATGGTGATTCGCGTAGTTTTTTTTTTAGTAGTTGATTGTAAAACTGTATTTGAAGTCAAAGCCCATATCTGCTGGTAAACAATATTTTATCTTCTTCTTTGGTATGATTAAACATTAAAAAAAGTAATGATCCGAAAGCAGTGATATATTCTATGAGTAGGGAATGGAGACAGAAGATTGAAAATCCGTTAAAGTACTTTGTTTTAACAAATTCATAGGTTGAGCAAGATGAAAAAACTAAGGAACTGAGCTATAGCCTGATTATGAATCAAGAGAGTATGTCTCAAGCTCTTATCTCTATCCCTCTCTCAAATAGCATTAGAGATATCTTACAAGGCTGGACATTAGATACACATGAATTTCACATACAGCATACAAAAGGCATTAAATTTTTAGTTTTCTTCATTATTTGATGGCTAAATAAAGAAAATACCACTTAATACACTTTTTACTTTAAATTGCAGCTTGAAGCAATCTAAGGAATTCTCCTTTTAAAGCTCCAGAATAATGACTTGTGTTGTTTTCAACGTTCTCTAGAAGCCAGGTGCAGTCTGGATGCTCAGTAGCATTCCATCTGAGTTTTCACACTCTGGAGAACCACTCGGAATCCAGCCTTCATTTAAAAGAATCAATAGAGTGAGCAAGTAACTGTTTCTTCAGATAATTTCTTCCAGATGATAACAATTCGTGAGGAAAAGAATTGAGTGCGGACTCTGGATTTGGTAGACTGCTTGACAAGTATCAGGGGATTAACCCTAGTTCTTATATTGGGACCAACAGTAGGGAATAATACTGGGGGAGTATTAGCGTTCGTTAACTTATAGGCTAGAATGGCATCCCCTTTATTTCTCTTTTAAACAAGTCTAGGAAGATTAATCTGCGTAAGTCTAGCAGAGTAGGAAAGCTCCCGCATACCACATACCACTCCAATGGCACATCTCTCCACATCTTCAATAACATTTGCATCTTTTTAAAATAAGGGGAGGAAAGTGACATTCCAACTTCAAGCTTGGGATGCATCTGTCTCTTATATAGAAGACTGATGACTTTAAGGGAAGGAATGGAAAGAGTATGCATAATCAGTCCAACACTTGAATCAGCAACAGTAGCACACCTTTTAGCATGAGTGCTGAGTTTTAGTTCATTGTCAATAGTGACACCAAGATCTTGTTGTCAATAGTGACACCACGATTCATTGTTTACAGAGCAGAGTGGGTGGCCTAAGAAGAAATAAGAGCTACAAGGATTTATTTTGCCAAAGTAAATCATATGGCACTTGTCAGTATTGAATTCAAAAAGCCAAGCCTCGACTAATTGGCCAAAAAGTCCAAGATTATTTTGTAGAAGGGCATGATCTTCACAGAACAAGCCTGGTCCGACAAGCTTCAGGTCATCAGCATCGAGAGTAGATTTACTGCTGATAATGGAATGAGCATTGTTGATGAAGATATTATATAGCATAGGATCTAAAAAACTTTCCTGAGGAAATCCATTCAAAACATGTGTAGAGGAAGAAAGAATACAGTTACCAGAGCTTACAACTTAACACATTGAGATTGCAGATGAAGAAAATCAAAGATACACATTTTAATTATTTTATTCAAAACAAAAGAGCCAAGAGAGAGCAACATTGCAAAACAAAATTAAAAAAAAAAAAATATTCCTCATTAAAAAACAACCAAATCACTAACTATGGTAACTATATTGCAAAAATTAGTTTTTACGGAATTACTCAGTTTCAACCAGAGCACTCTTAAATGTGAGCATTGTTGATGAAGATATTATATAGCATAGGATCTAAAACGCTTTCCTGAAGAACTCCATTCAAAACATGTGTAGAGGAAGAAAGAATACAGTTACCAGAGTCATCAAACAACTGAACACATTGAGATTGCAGATGAAGAAAATCAAAGATACATATTTTTATTATTTTATTCAAAACAAGAGAAAGCCATAGGCTTGTTACAATACAAAACACAAGAAATGACAGCTCAACAGCAACATTGCAAAACAAAAATTAGAAAAAAAATTCTTCAGTAAAAAACAACCAAACAACTAATTATGGTAACTATATTGCAACAACTATTTTTCATAGAACTCAATTTCAACAAGAGCACTCTCAAATGTGTGCACTGTTTGTGCAGAAACTACGGTATCAGGTAAACTATTCCAAATTTCTGTTGCTCAATTAATAAAGCTACATGGACCTATTTTCTTGTACACTTGTGGCTGACACAGTTTATATGAGTTTAGTTGAGTGGCTGAGTAATGAATATACTTGTAGAAATCAGTTCATTCCACATTATCAACACCCTTAATAATACAGAAAATATTGATAAGATTAATCCTATCCCATTGAAATTGCATGGAAGGAAGTCCCAAACATTGCAGTCAACGTTGATACGGTAAATGACTCAAATATGGCACAAACTTTGATGCCCAATGTTTAACCTTTTCAAATTGATGCAAATCACGTTTCCATGTCTGATACCACACAGAGGACCACTCTTCTACCACCAGGTGTACTATTATCTTGAATAGTGTCATTAAAGTTTGAAGGTTAAATTCCTGACACTTCTCTAAATTCAAAAGACTATAATTAGCATTTCGCAAAATTATTGACACGTGTTGTGAAACTTCAACTGGTTATAAAAGTGAATACTTAAATCCCTTACTGAATCCGTAGATGAAACAGGTGTATCACCAAGAAAATAAGAATAAGTTGAGCTTCTCAAGAAATAATGAAGTACAAAACCTTTTTGAAGGTTTACAAAACATGGAGTTTGATTTACATCAATAATTTAGGGCATTTAGATCCCCTTGAATAAGAACAATGTCTACTGGGGAGATGACACTTTTGCATCATCCACAAACAGCTTGACAGTCAAGTGACTAATTACTTCAGGAAAATCTTGGACAAACAAACAAAATAACACTGGGCCAAAAAAAACTGCCTTGTTGCAAGCCACTCAAAATTGGGCTCTCACTTGAAATTACACTACCAGCTATAACTTGCTGTGAATGGCCTGATAAGTAATCTTTAATCCACGCTAAAGTTCTACTGCCTAGCTCATACTTTTCACATTTTTCGAGCAACCAACTAACTGAAATTTTGTCAAATGCTTTACTGAAGTCAATGTACAAGCAATCAAACTTTAAATTGAGATCAGGCATATTTTGGAAATCTCTAATAGCTTCAAGCAACTGCGTATTTCATGCACAGATTTCCCTTCAAGCTTGACAGCACATAATTTAATTGCAAGTCACATGTGACAAACTTTGTCACAAGTTATAGAAACGTCAAGCAGAATCATGTCTGCAGGCAAACCTGAATCAAGTAACTTTCTGGTGTGGTCATATATTTCTAGAAGATTGATATCAACATATCTTCCTGAACAAAAGCCATGTTATGGGCTGTGTAAAATAATATTTGCATCAAGATGTCTAATAACTGCAGAATTCATTATCCTTTCAAGAACCTTAACAACTACCGATGCCATGCTAAAAGGTAAATAGTTTTTAGCAGGGTCCTTTCCATCTTTCTAAAATAATGGAATGATATCGGCAGTTTTCCAATCCAAAGGTAGTCAGATTTATTCAATTTGAGGGACACAAGTCCCTTTAGAACTACTGTTTCAGTGATTAGAATTGGTTCGATCTTAAGTGATACATCATATTAAGGACGTGTAGGAAAACCAGACTGGAATTGGAGAAAAAAACAGATGAGTTATTAGTAGAAAATTTCAACTTTCAGCTCAGAATCGGCAACTGGTTGATTATTGTGCAGTAGGGTGGTCCTTAGGCACCTAATGTTAGGGATTTAATCCATATACCGATCGCGCCAACTGCGCCGTTAAGGTTTGCGCCGCAAGCTGTGAACCTGAACCCCATAAGTTTTCCGATCGTGCCACTTTTAACGCTAAAGATTGTGCCAATTGTGCCATTGACGATTGCGCCAAAGCAATGGGGAGTAAGGTAAATAGGTGACCGCGCCAATCTCAATCTTAGAGAGAAAATAAAATGTGTAACTGTAGAAGTGTAACCTCTTTTCCTCGAGTAATCTCAAAATCAGATTCCTTAGGGAACACTACCGATGGAGTGCAATTGAACAAGTTATCTACTATGCGGTGCTAGATACAGACATTTAAATAAAACGACACAAATAGAAAATGAATGGTTTTATTGAAATTTACATTTCGGGTATGCAACAATGTATGTATATGATCAAGGCTTCAGTTCAAATCGACGACAATAGAGGCAAAGTTAATCATTAAATTGACAATATGAAAATGGCCATTATCAAGACGCGAAAAACATTTTTCTTCACTATCACATGAGTCTAGATTCTGCCTCTAAGAGCTATTTTACGATTGGCCCAACTCCTGTGGAGGGCCCGCTACTTTGTCATTATGTTTACAAACTAAAATCATTATGCTAACTGATTGCCCAATAATTTATTTTCAATATCTGATGATTAGACATTCATATTCCTATGATAAACTTCCTGTGAATTTTGTATCTCGTGGTTTTTTTATTGCCAAGTATCTTCGCGAAATTCAAAACTGTCTTCCTAGTGCTGTAATTTGACCGGTAGCTTTTCCACACTTCAAAACGTCTGGAATGCTACGAGGCATTTATATCGGAAGTATCCTTAGAAGTAAAGAATTTAATTTTTTGTATTTTAAATATATCACATATTACTGACGGTACATACGGTACACGGTACGTACACGGTACATATTACCCTTCCCATTATTTATTGACGTCCCGTCATTAGGACTTGCCTGCCCATAGGTTTTTGAAATATTCGCGATTTATTTAATATTTGTCCTACATAATTTAAATTGACATTGTTATTATTTTATACTTTTCTTTAAGCTTAATCAGGAGTGCTTAAAAATTTTCTATATTAATTTTCTTATTTTATATCCTTTTCTAATGTTCCTCCACTGGACTAAGATTATCTATGGTTATAGCCTAGCTACTATACTAAGGATTTTATTTTTGTTTTTTCTACATCTAACACTATTAGCTTCTACACTTCCAACCTTACCAAATATTATCAAGGGAAATGTTTTTTTTTGTGATTGGGACTATACTATTATTACTATAAGATTTTTTTGAAAATTCACCTTTTAAAAGTCTTTATCCTTTGCTAACTATAGGATAATTATGCTTCCTATCTATGCTAAATTAATGAATAATACAACAATAAACATAACTCTATCTGAACATCTAACACTACATATAAGAACGATTTAAAACAAAAAATATTATGTCCACCTCGTTCACTGGTAAACATAATAACACTTTCACTGGGAATGTTTGCTATGTAATATTAATGATATGTTATCGGAATTGTTAAGTTATCAAAGTTATTAAAATGTGAAATATGCAAATTCACGCCTATTTCACCACCTTACATGGCTTTTAGCGTACTCACTCCTTCTGTTGTAAATTATGGTAATTCACTCTTTTCGTCTTCTACAAAAATTTTTTAAAACACTTACAATAGCTTCTTCACAGAATATATCGAGTATGGCTATGTTCGTCTAGGACGAAATGCTTTCTTTAATTGTCAAACGGGAAATGATACTTCCAGGTGCAGGTGCGTGGAATTTTGATATCAGAGTTCATTCTCACCTGTTGTTTTGGATAGTTCATAAGGTGCTTTATCTTTGAGGGGTTGAACACTGGGACAGCGTTGATAATAGATGGGTTGATCTTCTTTTCAGCATATCATTCTTGGGATATTTTAAAGTACATAGAGAATGTATTTCTCGTATAAAATTGTTCGTTCGTGTACTTAGAGATTAAGTTCTCTTATAAAATTGTTCGTGCATGGCTTGCATCTATTAGCTTTTGCGGTGATTCCTTGGTTAATCACAGGCGAATTGATGTTTGGATTTGGAATGGGTCGACATCAAACTTTAGTGACTCCTTCAACATATTGTCTTTAACTTGTGGAAGGAGTATATTGTCACTGAGGGGTTTCCAGGTCTGTTTTTCAGAAATTATCTCGTAACATTTATGGGATAACCGAGATAGGAACTTTTCGCTTGGATAGAGGTGATAGGATGGGTTCCGAGAAATGGTCGGAGGGGATTCAACGCGTCAAACTGCGACACGTAAATAATCTGGGTTCATCCAATATCAAAATTATATAGTTATATGGTGCATGGGATTATCATCCTTGTCCAAAAAGATTATCAAGAGTGACATTTTTGTGATTACATATTTTACTGGTAGATAAGATTGTAGGGACTTACATGTTTATATATTTCGGTATTACCATTGGTGCTGACATTTATTCGATAGTGTTAAGTGGTATAGAAATTTGTTTGTGATCGAGGAACCATGATCAAAAAGGTAACCGTAACTTTCGTCCTAGCTTCGTTGCCTGGAAATTATGGTGAGTACTCTTCGTTGGTTGAGGGATGATGAAAATAAATGCTACTAGGTTGTATCTGCACTGTTCTACGTATTGTAATGAATGATTTCTGATAGGTCATTCCAATTCCTGTAATAAAAATTACGAGGCAGTATCACACGTTCTTTGAAATAAGTAGTTATAATACATAATAGGTAATACGATTGTGTATATTTATGGCGAGTTTTACGCTACAAGACCATATTAAACAAATACACTAAATACGCATATATTGATCTTAACAAAACGACAAAAATTATCATATTGGTTTCAAATATATAGAATTTCCGTTGGGAAATTTAAAACAGATATTTCTTCTAATTTGTTTAGAAAACACGACGATATAAGACCTATTTAATCCTTCAACACTTATTTAATTCTCCCTTATATTTAAAACAATCATTTAAACATAAGTTACTCTACATCATTAAATTTGAGGTCTCAGTTTACAACATATTTCATGCCTTCATTGTTTACGCACGTCTGTGCTGTTTAAGAAACGCATGTTGCAGCGTCGTAGCCGCAGGGTTTTGCGCAAACAACGCTTACAATGAGGGAACTAGACATAGCAAGGACGAGTGGAGACCTCTATACCCACTCGTTTTCAAATGTCTTCCCTTTTTCTTGGCTTAGACGTTTTCGTGTGGTTCCGGGTTTAGCTTCTGCATTTCAGCCGTTTCCCCGTGTTCTTCTTTTGGGTTTTGCCTTCTTAGTCTCAAAATTTTTCCATAATTAAAAGTCAGTAAGGTTCTCATAGCCAGGGAAATCGCGAATACGAAACATACCGTCAGTAGTATGTTCCACCAGAAATTGGTTGAGAATAATCCGTATCTATTATCCATGTACGTTAACCTTTGGTATTCATTAGTAAATAGGGGGATCTGGGAATCTAATGCTTCTATTATTTTTGTAAGCCTTAATGTTCCTTTATTCTTTTCTATTTTGGACCATATTGAGGTTTTTATTTCCTCACTATCTATATTGTGAATGGTGTAAGACAAGTTGATTGCCTCAAAATCGATCATTTTAGGACTTATTATATTTGTGCTCGTGGTAATTAACGGCGTTTGAACTGTTGACTTTTTAGTTACAAGTCGACATCCTTGTTTTATGGTTATCGTGCCTACATCTTGTAATAGTAATTCGGTCCTGTAACTTGGATCGATTCTTTCAGTATTATTATAACAAGACAAAGTTCCAATAGTTTCTTTTGCTGTCCGTTCGTAGGTGAAACAGAGCCCAAACTTCCCATAATATAGAGTCCGTCATTAATCTCAATAACTGGGTTTATTTTGGGTTGTTCAATTGGTTAATTAATTTTTGTAGGGGTATAGTTGATTCTCGTAAGGTAGCTACTCAGTAGGCAGTATGTGCCAAATAGGACCTAAAATACTACCTGTCATCATCGGCCGACCACGAGCTTCCTACATCAGGCCTTTTTCGTTTGCCACTTATATTTTGAATTAGACTATATTGCTTTACGGTTGAAATACTGCTTTGGGGAGTACAATATGAGACATTGTCATTTATATGAAAACTCTTGGCCCGACCTTAGGGTTGTTCTTATAGTTAACATTGCCTCTATAATTTTTTTCAATTTAATTTCACTTGAAACGTTCTTTGGAATTGGGAATTGTCCTGGACTTGGGATATTTGGGAGCCAGTCTACCGGCTCGGGGTTCGGCCCGGGAAACTTCAATATTATTCTCCACCACACTCCAAACCGTCAGGCAACACCCCGATTTCTTTCAGTTGGACTGGATACATCGTACAGGAATGGTACGGGTAGACTTTTTATGATTTTTACTTGCGAGCTAGAAGTTTTTAAGCTATTATTCCTTTATGATGCCTATCCATTAAAAATCTCTTAATTATGTACTGACTAAGGGTAATTCCATCTATCGGTTTTTTTTACCGTTCTACCCGACTGTGTAGTTACTTTTTCCTCTGTTTCTTGCGGTTTTTTCTTTTTAGGTTTTGCTAGTGATATAAGATCAAACTTTTTATATTGTTTTATCAAAAATTCTTGACCTTTCAATTTTGTTTCTTTTGCATGCGTGGCCGCTGAAGTCGGTTTTGCTTTCTCCTATTTATTTAACGGCCATATGGTCTGATTTGCCGTCACACTCTTTGGAACTGTTATCCGATAGGTCTATATTAGAACTTTTAGATACGGTACTTAGGATTTTTGAGGTATCACGAGCCCTTGCTTCCTAAAATTCTACTCCTCTGGAAGTAGAGGGTTTGTTTTCTAAGTCATCACTTTGAGTTTTTGAAGAAGTAACGGAAAATGTTTAAGACTCATTTATTGCCTCAGGCATCTTTTATTATTAAATTAGCAACATTTTAAGAAATTTAAAAATAAATTTCTTGTGAATTATTGTCTCGATTAATCAGTAGCAGTACTGAACCCCTCGTGCTCAAAATCCTCCTCAGGGCTATACAGTGGTGTTTCTTTTGTGGATGGTGAAGTTTTCCCCACAGTAGAGTGCAGACGGTCTAGTATCATACTATTATCTTTTCCTTTTTAGCTTAAAGCTTATTCAAAAAGGCAATGCAAAGAACTCCCCCTAAAAAAAGGTCCCTCCGGATCCCACCCAAAATACTAATGAAATTGATCCTTTTTTGCCCCATCCTTTCATGTGAGCTATCACAAAGCTCACATGAAAGCTCAAATTCTAAGAATAGGACAATGATCAATGTTGGAGCAAATGTACCTATAGATGATAATGGCTTTTAAGAGGTCCTTTCTAGGAGCTCCAAAAAAAAACATCCCCAATCAAAAGTATTTCCCCTCCTCCTGTCCAAGATTATCCTCCCAAAAACTTAGGAATTTACCTCAAAATTTCTCCTAATACCCCTTTTGAAATAATAAAGATTACTACAATCAGGGTTGCAATTTTCAAAATGCTAAAATCAATGTTTTCTCTTAACATTCACCGTGATGGATCTTTGCTAATAGCTGTCCAAGATCAGAAATCAGCAGATATAATACTTAATCTAAAATCTCTTCTGAATACTCCAATCAACTCATCTGTCCATGAATATACAACAACAACAGAAGACAAAAATCATTGCTGAATTGACAAAATCTACATCCCTAATCATATGCTCATTCAAGCAAAAAAGATCTTGCTCTACTATTAATAAAGCTGAACATTGATACACAGTCACATGAAAAATAAATCAACAACACAACACATATCAATACGCCAGTGGAACGTAAGATCACTTACACAAAATAAGTTAGATGAACTAATATCTTTTATCAATAATAATTCCATCAATATTGCTTGCCTACAGGAAACTCATTTAACCTAAAATCAACAAATTAAGTCTCTGGGATACACTATCCTGAGAAAGGATAGATCGTAAGAGAGAATAGGAGGTGGAGAAGCTTTAATAGTCAAAAATAATATAAAATTTTGTGGCATCAACTTGACAGATTTTGTAAATGATGTTGATGCAATTGGTATCAGTGTTTGGCTGAATAATACAAAAACTTGCAAAATAAGGTTTTATAACCCTAATGGCCAAACTACAGATGCCATGGATTTCTTCAGCTACATAAATAATTCTAATATGTTGAAAAATATCATTATTTGTGGAGACTTCAATGCCCACAGCCTTTTGTGGGGGAATAAACAAGCAAATAACGCTGGTAAGTTCATTGCCGAAGATTGTTCTTTTCGGCCAACCATCCAGGGCTAAACGGAAAGCAGGTCGTCCCCGTCTGGGGTGGGAGGACGTCATAAAGAAAGATTTAAAGGAAATGGGAACTTCGTGGGCGGGTGTAAAAAGGGAGGCTTTGAATAGATTGGGGTGCAACTCTATCTCAGTTAAGCAAGTTCTCAAAATGTTCAGCCCATCTCGCTTTAGTTTTTTCCTTATCGCTAATTACCACCCCATTCCTATCTTTAACTGGGACAAGTCCGGATTGACTGCTCCCTCTCAATCTGTGAACGTGCCAGTACAATATTTTACTATTATGCCGTCTAGCTGCATCTTCCAGATCCTCGGCAATTTTATCCCTGGCCTCCACTTCATACCTCTTTAGTTCATATTTTAATGCTTTCTCTATTTTCTTTACATTTCTTTTGTTTTCATACGATCTACAACTCAGATAATTCTTGTACAAGTCCTTTCTCCTTTCTATTATACATAAAGCTTTTTCACTAATATTCTTAGCTGCAGTTCTAGCTTTCTTCCCTAATACACCTTCAGCAACTTTACAAATTATTTTTCTAAAATTATTCCAACCGTTTTCCACATTATCAAATTTTAAACTCTCAAGTTTAGTATTCATCTGTTTCTCGAAAGTTTCGCTCAAATTCTCATCCTGGAGTCTACTATCATCATAACTTCCCGAGAGGTAGTTACCCTTCCGATACTTCAGCTTTAAATTAATCCTTGACACTACTAGATGGTGATCTTTACTTTTAACATCAATAACAGCACTCCTATATACTCTAGTATCTTGTATTGATCCTGCCAGTCTTCGGTTTACTATAACATAATCAATAAGGTTTGCTGTCTTACCATCACGTGAATAAGATGTTAACTTATGAGCCATTTTATGACCAAACACCGTATTGGTTATAACTAGTTTGTTATACCTACAAAATTGCAAAATTCTGTATCCATTACTGTTTTCTTTTCCTACACCAAATTTACCTAAGCTAGGATACCATTTATCCCTATTTCTACCAACCTGGGCGTTAAAATCTCAAAGTAATAATATCATATTTCTACCTGGGACCTTGTCTATTTGCTCCTGTAACTGTAAGTAAAATTCGTCTCAGTCACTAGTATGTCCGTCAGTCGGTTCTACAGGGGCGTATACTACTATAACTGATACCCTGAACTTTCTAGTCATAAAATGAGCAATTAGTATTCTATTATTAATACCTTCCCAGCCTAAACAAGACTTAGCAGCTTTCTTATTCATCATGAGCCCTACTCCCTCCCTATGTACTCCATCCTTTCTGCCTTAGCAAACAAATTCTATATCACCAAATTTCATGTTTCCTACCCCTGAGATATGTTTCTGAAACTCCTCTTAAATCCAGTTCGAATCGTCTGAATTCGTCAGTCAAAATGTCGGTACGATAGTCATTTTTTAATGTCGTAACATTCCAAGTTCCAATTTTCATTTTCTCTAAAACAATGAAATTATTTTCGCCTCAGGAAAAGCAATGATCCCGGATACCAGTGCAGGACGGGGATCACATATTTTCTCAAGTTTATGCCGAAGTGCTTAAGGCGGCTTATATCCGGACAGCAAGAAGTCCCTGGAACCTCCATGAATGGAGGCTTTGTGCAATCCTGGGCCCATCTTGGTCACAACATGGTTTTCAGCACTTGACGATGCTCTTCCATCAACAGGATTTGAAATCCTGCACAGACAGTCTCAAGCCTATTACCTCCGATTCATTATATATTCATGCCTACAAATATTATGCTACTACGGGGAGTCAACCCATAATAGATAAATTAGCTACGAAGAGGTTTTTCAGCCCAAAGACGCCCATCAAAACATACCAAGCCCAGATGAATTGTCCAATAGTCAGAATCAAGTGCGAATGCTGTGTCGTTTACTAGGCTATAATTTCCTTGAGGGGCGCCACTCCTCAAGTGGGAATAGAGTTAACCGCAAGGTCCCCAGTCTTGCGGGTACCCCGAAAAGGTCAAGGCAGCCCTTTGCAGAGACCGTTGTCCATAGATCTAGATTTTACGCCCTGCCACAGTTGTCCTCCTATAGAGGATCCTCCCGCGATGGTGTTCTTCATCACCATGCAATTTAACCCATTACTGGGAGAAATATTGCAACTCATGGGACTTGTGGACAAACCAGAGGGCCCTTTTGAGTGTACGTTTGAAGGACCTTCTTCCTCCTCCACCTGTATTTATGACCCCGGGCGAGGGTGCCCCAGATTCTATTATGGACCCCCAGGGACAAGTTCCCCCCTTAGTCCGTGCCTCCTATGGAGGTACCCTGAACATCTGTAGAGCGTTCCCTTATCGCCACCTGGGGATACGCTGAAGGGCCTGGGAGAGGCCAGATAAACTGATCACTTTTGTTTTGCAAAGGCCTTATTAAACTACTTACAGAATGGAGCTCAACAACTTTTCCGAAATAAAAAAATCATCCTTCAATTCAGTTAGTTCTTTGTGTTTCAGTTAGTTATACTAAATACAACTTTAGGTACTTTGAATCTCTCCCCTTTCTCTGGAAAGGGGGAGAGAGAGGATCACCTTTTCTTCTGGAAAAGACCGTCTAACCCCTGCCTAAATGTCAAGCCTGTATTCATATGCTTTATGTATTTTTTTTTAATGTGCGTTCTTTTTCATTTTTGAAGCCATATTAAAAAGTTACCGAGCATCCTGGAAAGAGTTTATTATTAAAAACTATTAAAAATAATATTACTGAAAATATTAGAAATTAAAGAGCATCCTAGGAAGAGGTACATCTAGCAGACAAGGACAATCACGAAAAGTAGAACTCTTGCGTATCTTTTACAGCATTCATCTGGGTTTATTACACTGAGCAAAAACTGAGAAGAATAGAAGCACAATTTTTTATAGGTCTGTTTTTAAGGATTACTGAAATAAGATAACATTAGTTGCACTAAAGTTAAAATGTAACTTAAAGGGCTTTGTTACCAACCTTGATTACAATACCTAGTCAGATACATTTAAATCAACCGCCAATTTATTATTCTTTCTATCGACACCCTTGATGACAATTTCTAGTTATATACATCTAAATCAGTCACCAACTTCTCATTCTTTCAATTTACAATCTTGATGACAATATCTAGTTAACTACAGTTAAATCAGCTTTCACTTTGTTATTTTTTATATTCACAACCTTCATGACAATTTCTAGTTAGATAAATTTAAATCAGCCTCCAAGTTGTTATTCTTTGTATTGACAACCTTCATGACAATGCCTAGTTAGATATATTTAAACCAGCTACCAACATCTTATTCTTTCTATTGACAACCTCGATGACAATATCGAGCCCGATAGATTTAAATCAGCCTCCAACGTGTTATTCTTTGTATTGACAATCTTGATGACAATACCTAGTTAGATACATCTAAATCAGCCTCCAACTTGTTATTCTTTATATTGACAACCTCGATGACAATACCTAATTAGATACATCTAAATCAGCCGCCAATTTCTTATTCTTTCTATTAACAAACTTGATGACAATATCTAGTCAGATACATTTAAATGAACCGCCCACTAATTATTCCTTCTTCCTCTTTCTATTAACAACCTTGATGACAATACCTAGTTAGATACATTTAAATCAGCTAACAACATCTTATTCTTTCTATTAACAACCTTGCTGACAATACCTAGTCAGATACATTTAAATCAACTGCCAACTAATTATTCCTTCTTATCCTTTCTATTAACAACCTTGATGACAATACCTAGTTAGATACATTTGAATCAGCTACCAAGATCTTATTCTTTCTAATGACAACCTTGATGACAATATCTAGCTAGATACATTTAAATCAGCCTCCAACTTGTTATTCTTTGTATTGACAACCTTGATGACAATACCTCTACATGTAGTTGCAATAGAAGTAGTAATAGCATTAAACGTAACAGTAGTATTAGCAGCAGTGTACACATATTCCCTCCTGGTGGGATGATCCTCCCCTTTAAGTATTCTCTGAAAGTTCCAACTTAATACCCAAATATATATTCTCCTCTACTACAACTAGTAATACTAATACTACTACTATGACTACTATTATGACTATGCCTAAGGGTATGAAGTTGAAATTTTCAAGGAATTTTGAGGAGGGAAGGTGAACTGAATCACAACACACCCTCTGTATGCAGGTTGTCAAAAGGGTGTAAGATCATTATCTTAGGAGTAGTTTGGCATGTGAAGTTGAAACCAAAGGGGCTTGTTGTGGGGGATGTTGATCTAACCAAAGAACATATTTGCATCCTAATGCTATTGCTTCTACTCATGCTACTACTAATCCTACCACTAATATTACTACATCTACTTCCACCACTGCCACTGAAGCTAAGGCTACTACTAGTAACTCTACTGCGACTACTACTACTGCAGCTATTAAAACTAAGGGCATTAAGGCGAAAATTTTGGATATATTGAAACTATATGGAACAAAATCGAAACACACTATTCCCAAACACAATGTCAACACACTGTCAAGAGGACGTATTAGATATGCTTCAGGAACGGTTGGTGGTATTCAATTGAAATCTCAGCGTCTGTTGAAGAGGATGTTGAAGAAACCAAAGTTACTATGCGCATACTGAAACTGATGCTACTACAACTATTACTACTAGGCAAGTTAAGAGTATTAAGATGAAGCTTTTAAGGAATATTCAGGCGGATGTTGAACTTAATCAAAACAAACTATGAGCATGTGGATTTTCAAAAAGGTGACAAAGCAATAACTCAAGAACAGCTTACATTATTAAGTTAAACCTGTAAGAGTAAAAAAAACAATATACATGCGAGTTTTCAAAAGGGCATATAGGCAATATCATAGGCACTCTATAATCGCTGGAAATATTATTGAAACTTTTCAAGGAGCTAATTCGATTCAAATTAAAAGTTTTAGTGCCCTTTCTAAAAGAGAAAAAAAGACATTGGAGAGCAAGCAGCCCTCCTCCCAAGCCCATTCATTTTCCGAAAACATCGAGTAAAAACTTTTGAGATAGCTATTTTGTTCAGCATTGCAGAACGGTCCAGCAACTATGTCTCTAGGTATATTGGGTATTTCAACTCCCCAAAATTGTGCAATTGGCCCTTTATAATCTAAAACTAAATGTAGCTTTAAAACTATATTAAAAGGCACTGTGTGAAGGGTTGCCAATAAGAAACCTTAGCATTGTATCGAGAACGACTGAGGGTATTCAGTTGAAACTTTCGGGACTACCAATATTACTACCTCTACTTTTACGATTTAAATAAATGAAAAGAATGTAAGTGTATTCTGGTTTTCAAAGAGCATAGATAGAATTTTCTGGGAATGATATTAAGTTTCATTTTTCAGGTCAATATGAAGAGGTATAAAATAAAATTAAGCAATAATATTTGTGTCAGGATGAAAAACTGTTGAAAAAGTTTCTTCAGCACACAAATAGAAAGCCAAAATATGGATTCTTATAGAAAAAAAAAAACAACAAAAGATATAGAATATTTTTTTCCATGAAAAGGCTATATCAATAAAAACGAAAAGAAATTAACTTAAAAAACTTTTTCCATAAAACAATTTTTTCAAAGAAAATTAAAGGGCATCATTAAACCAA
The DNA here is from genome assembly GCF_049724085.1 of Artemia sp. Qi Xiang Cuo. Classification (NCBI taxonomy): domain Eukaryota; kingdom Metazoa; phylum Arthropoda; class Branchiopoda; order Anostraca; family Artemiidae; genus Artemia; species Artemia sp. Qi Xiang Cuo. Next base: position 22,183,460 of record NC_142811.1, read on the forward strand.
AGATGAGCAGAAATAAAGAAAACAAAATCTTCCAAACGTAAAACTACCACAAATCACCATCAATAAATAAAAAACCCCGGTTAAACTAAAAACTAGCAAAAATTAACATGAGTAGGGCTGAACCCCCCATGCCTTATCAAGACTAAAACATAATTTTACATAAATACTGAAGAAAAATACATTTTAAATATTTTCACTTTTTTACTTTAAAACACAAAAATTATTGAAACTTTAAGAAACATATATCAGTATATATATATATATATATATATATATATATATATATATATATATATATATATATATATATATATATATATATATATATATATATATATATATATATATATATATATATATATATATATATATATATATATATATATATATATATATATATATATGTGTGTATACATATATGTGTATATATATATATATATATATATATATATATATATATATACATACATATATATATATATATATATATATATATATATATATATATATATATATATATGTGTGTGTGTGTGTGTGTATGTATGTATATACACACTATATATATATATATATATATATATATATATATATATATATATATATATATATATATACTGATATATGTTTCTTAAAGTTTCAATAATTTTTATGTTTTAAAGTAAAAAAGTTAAATATTTTAAAATGTATTTTTCTTCAGTAATTATGTAAAATTATGTTTTAGTCTTGATAAGGTATGGGGGGTTCAGCCCTACTCATTTTAATTTTTGCTAGTTTTTAGTTTAACTGGGGTCATTTATTTATTGATGGTGATTTGTGGTAGTTTTACGTTTGGAAGATTTTGTTTTCTTTATTTCTGCTCATCTTTGGTTTAATGATGCCCTTTAATTTTCTTTTAAAAACTTGTTTTATGGAAAAAGTTTTTTAAGTTAATTTCTTTTCGTTTTTATTGATATAGCCTTTTCATGGACAAAAAATATTCTATATCTTTTGTTGTTTTTTTTTTTTATAAGAATCCATAGTTTGGATTGCTATTTGTGTGCTGAAGAAACTTTTTCAACAGTTTTTCATCCTTACTAAAATAGTATTGTTTAATTTAATTTTATACATCTTCAAATTGACCTGAAAAATAAAACTTAATATCATTCCCAGGAAATTCTATCTATGCTCTTTGAAAACAAGAATAAACTTACATTCTTTTCATTTATTTAAATCGTAAAAGTAGAGGTAGTAATATTGGTAGTCCCGAAAGTTTCAACTGAATACCCTCAGCCGTTCTCGATACAATGCTAAGGTTTCTTATTGGCAACCCTTCACACTGTGCCTTTTAATATAGTTTTAAAGCTACATTTAGTTTTAGATTATAAAGGGCCAATTGCACAATTTTGGGGAGTTGAAATACCCAATATACCTAAAGACATAGTTGCTGGACTGTTCTACAATGCTGAACAAAATAGCTATCTCAAAATTTTTACTCGATGTTTTCGGAAAATGAATGGGCTTGGGAGGAGGGCTGCTTGCTCTCCAATCTCTTTTTTTCTCTCTTAGAAAGGGCACTAAAACTTTTAATTTGAATCGAATTGGCTCCTTTAAAAGTTTCAATAATATTTCCTGCTATTATAGAGTGCCTATGATATTGCCTATATGTCCTTTTGAAAACTCGCATGCATATATTTTTTTTTTACTCTTACAGGTTTAACTTAATAATGTAAGCTGTTCTTGAGTTATTGCTTTGTCACCTTTTTGAAAATCCACATGCTCATAGTTTGTTTTGATTAAGTTCAACATCCGCCTGAATATTCCTTAAAAGCTTCATCTTAATACTCTTAACTTGCCTAGTAGTAATAGTTGTAGTAGCATCAGTTTCAGTATGCGCATAGTAACTTTGGTTTCTTTAACATCATTTTCAACAGACGCTGAAATTTCAATTGAATACCACCAACCGTTCCGGAAGCATATCTAATACGTCCTCTTGACAGTGTGTTGACATTGTGTTTGGGAATAGTGTGTTTCGATTTTGTTCCATATAGTTTCAATATATCCAAAATTTTCGCCTTAATGCCCTTAGTTTTAATAGCTGCAGTAGTAGTAGTCGCAGTAGAGTTACTCATGGGCGCCCATAAGGGGGGCAGGGGGGGGGGGCAGTCGCCCCCCCCAGGCAGAATTACGTTTCCATACATTTTTTTTTTTAGATTCTATTATATATAGCATTGAAAGTGCCGATTAGACCAGGTAAATAAGACATTTGCTTCCCAAGAGATCGTCAAAAGCTGAAAAAGTTTAAATAAGGTTTGGGGATTTCAAATAAGAGCCCTGTAAGTTTGAGGCAAATTCTGACTTCTGCTAAAGTTTTAAAGGTCAAAAAATGCGCGAAATGTTCTTAATTTTTTTAGTTTTAGTTTTTAATCTTCATTTTAGGTATATAGGCCTATATTTCCGTTTAAATTTACAGAAATAAGGTTGTGTGGCGTTCAGGGCTTCTAATATCCCCGCATTTTTGGGGATTTCCCCGAAATCTCTGTGGCTCCCCGAAAAAAATATTGTTCCCCGAAAATCACCCATTCACGTTACCACCCCCAGTGATCTATCACTAATGACTATCTATCCCTAGCGATTATTTCTTTACTTGCCATGCATTTTTTCACTGACTTACTCTCTTGCTCGTTAATTTTTGTCTGTTGTTTTACAATGCATACAAATGATAGACGGTTCTTGTTCTTCAAACAGGTTTTTACAAAAGTATTCTCTTTCTGAAATGAGACTAAACCATTTCGATTCAAATATTATATTCCTAATGCTATACGACTCTACATCATTCGTGGTCGTGGTCAAAACTATTGAAGAATTTTATTTCAAGTTGGATGCTTGAGTTGTATTTTGAGTTCTGAAATTGAATATCTAGAGGAGAATTCTTTTGAAAGCCGAATTGTAAGTTAATTTTTTTTTTGCTACTTTGGTTTTGGACATACTGTATTAATGTTTAATACCTAATGAGTGAACGCATGATATATTGAAGGAATTGATCTTTTGGTACTTTCCCATTGTGTGGGCCTTTCGGGTTAACCGCTATAGAGTAGACAATGATAAAACCCGTTTTTGACTTGTTAACCACTATAAAGTAGGCAATGATTGCGTGGTTTTCATTGTGTATACGATATTAAACTGTATTTTTTTTTTGGGGGGGGGGGAAGGTACCTAGGTTACATTAGGTTACGTATTTAATATATGCTATTATCTACCCCCAGCCCCAAACCTCCTAATGTGCAAATCTATAGCCCAAATTTGTTTCTAAACTATTATATATTCATCCTATTTTATTTTATTTCATTAGCATTAACCAAACTGGACTTTTTAGAAAGGCCGACATAATCGGAAAGCACCGATCTTTTTTCCACGAATTCTTACCGTTTAAATTTTGTTTCATTTGGTGTGTAAAAATTAAGTTCTTCATTATCTGAGAGTTGTACTTGTCATGCCACCTTCTTCCCTCAAACGTATTCCCCTTCCCTTACAATTATTATTCTGGTTCTTCACCCGTGTAATATTTTCGGTAGGCTTAATATTTTAAATTGCAGTTTAAGATCTTTTTACAGTCTTGCGAAGCTGTTAGGTAGGCGAAGAAAATTTAATGGAAAAGATATTTTGCTCAAATTAGGGATAGCCTAGTAAATTTTGTTTAAATATTCAGGCATATCTTTACAACTTCTAATGCTTGAACAATTAGTAACCCTTTATAAAGGCTCTTGAGATGGAAAGAATAGAATTTAAAAATGTTTTATAATTGAATTTCTTCTTAATAACTCTCCCTAAATACAACCAGTACTTATGTATTAGCCAGAAAACAAGCGAGAGGTGAAGTTTGTTTAATGCTAATGAATTAAATCAAAATATGATTAAAATACAATAGCTTAGAAACAAATTTGGGCTATATATTTGCACATAGGAGGGGTGGGGCTGGGGGTAAAGCATAGTATGAATCAAATACATAACCTAACCTAGGTATCTTTTTTTGCCCCACGACCCAAAAAAACTAAAGTTTCAATATTGTTCACGGAGTGAAAAACCCCTTTTTGCCTAGCTCGCCAAAGGTATTCTCTTGATAAGGAAGCTGCTTAACTAGTTTTGTTGTATCATGTTCGCTATACAATTTTTCGTGTGTTTTCTTGCTAATGCGTAAGTACCATACAATCTTCGAACCTTAAATATCAAAAAAGTGTTTTATAATCTGAAAATAGGCCTAAGGAGAAACATTAAAACGAACAAGAATTATTATATATATGAGGACCGGGGGGGGTGTCCTTGTCTCCTCTTTAAAACCACGTTATTTACGATAAAGTTTGAATTTTGTCACTATTCTGTAAGAACAATTCCTGAAACACAGCTGTTATTTTATTAGAACAGTAAGAAGATTTCTTAAAAGCACTAAAAAATATTATCGTGAATAGTCAGGTGTTAAATGGTTCATTTCTATTCGTTTTGAGTTTTAATGCTGCTCCTTAATTTCAGGTGAAAAAACTATTTTTTTTTTATTTAATTCATGGCATTTGAATGTAAGCTCGCCGAAGAATATTCATTGATTCGCAGAAATCGTTGCAGATGTTATTAAAGGCCCTGATGGCTTTGATTAATAGCACCTACATTACTTATTTGCTAGTTTGTTGTTTTCTATAAAATTCGTTCCATTTAAATCAAAATCATTCCTTGCTCAAACAAAACACTTGCTCTAAATTACTAATGAGGCAGTTCTAATTGATATATTTTCTTTATTTCTAGAAAAATGGATATCTGGAATTTTTTTGAATAAAAAAATATAAAAAAGGCTAAGTTTGAGGAAACCTCGCCTCCAGAAAATAAAAAATATCTGCAGTTGTCTGATTTAGATGTCTCGTCATCAACAGCCAAAGAAACTGTAATGGAACAACCTTCAACTTCAAGAAGATTTGATGAGTTTCAGCAATCCTTAAAGTCCAAAAACACGAATGTTAATGACAGTGCGGTTGAAAGTGTTGATTTAGGGAGCTTTTTGGAAAAGCCAGGTATTTCTGATTGTAAAAAATACGAATTGCTGACAAACCCAAGTGTAAACTGTTATTCTCATGATTTCAAGAAAGATGTTTCTATTATTGGTAAAGATACCCATAAATTTAAGGAAAGCTGGTTGTATGCTTATACATGGTTAGTGTAATGGACGTCACTGAAAGATAGGCTTTGAAAATATTGCGTGTTATTTAAGCCAATCTTGAAGAGAGACATTTTCGGTTCTTTCGTGATAAAAGCTCACAAGGACTTCAAAAATTTTGAGGAAGACGCACGGAATCATGCCAAATCCACGTGGCACCACGAAGCTGTAATTGATGCTAATAACTTCTGTGATTCAATGACGATGAAGAAAAAAGATCAAAGAACAACTGGATTCTGCTATATCTGATCTTATACAGATAAACCGAAGCAAACTTACATTAATTTTAAAAGCAATTATAGTTTGTGATACTCACGACATTGCTCTCCGTGGGAATCATTCAAATGGAGGAAACTTTCAAGACCTGCTTCGTTTTCGCATTGAAGCAGGAGATCAAGTCCTTAATGACCATATAACGACATATTCAGGAAAAGCTAAATATACATCTCATAGTGTCCAAAATGAGCTGATAAATATTTGTGGGACTATACTACAAGATACAATAGTCAAAGAAGTAAATGATAGCCAAGCATTCTCTTTGCTAGCAGATGAGACTGCTGATATTAGTGGGAAAGAGCAGATGTCAATAGGGGTACGTTACATAAAACGGATTCAAACGTTGGATGGGTGATCAAAGAAGAATGTGTGGGGTTTGCCGAACTTGAAAAATTAGATGCAGGAAGTATTGCTGATGCAATTTTGCATTTCACAGACAAGATAGGACTAGACATGACAAAGCTAATTGTTTTAGGATTTGATGGATGTTCAACAATGGCCGGGAAAGATAGTGGAGTTCAACGAAGAATCTGGGAAAAATATCCAAAAGCTGTGTATTTTCACTGTGCCTTTCATGGACTAAATTTAATAGTCAATGACCTCAATATTTTAACAGCAATTAGAAACACAATAGGCACAATAAAAAAAAAGTTATTCGATTCTTCAGGGAGAGCGCTTTTAGAAGGAATAAGATCCCAAAAATTCCTATTCTGTGTGAAACAAGGTGGTCTGAGAAGTACAGATGCATACGCAACTTTTCAAACAATTTTAGTGCCATCAAGGAAGCTTCGAGTCAACTTTCCACTGACAATGAGGCGAACCAAGAAACGCGTTCACAAACTTTTCAGTTGGATATTGCAACATCATCAGTAGTTTTTATCGTATGTCTAAAAATCATTTCCAAATACTCTTCATACCTTGAGCCAGTTGTAAACAAAATGCAGTCCGTCGATTTTGACCAACATGCTGTACACTCCAATGCTGTACACTGACTAATACAATAGATTACTATATGTTAGCTGTTTTTGTTCCTTATTTGGACTTGTTAATTGTGTTACTTGAATCAAGGTTCAATGACCACAACAAAACCCCGTCCAAAGGAATTCTTATCCATCCCAACATTTAAAAAAACACAGAGAAGGACACATTTGTTAATGCTATGAAAGATATATCTAAGTTCTATGAAAATGAAAATTTAGAAGTGGAAGCAAGAACGTGGTACGATGTGTGGAAAAACAAAGACTGTGGTGAGGAAGTGAAGCTCATAGATCTCTTCTCTGAAACTACATTTTTCCCTTCAATTATGAGAGCCCTTGTTAATTATCTAACCATCCCACCAACAACATGCACTGTGGAGAGACTCTTTAGCACCCTGAGGCGAGTTAAAACATGGCTGAGGAGCACTAGGAGCGAGGAACGCCTATCAAGTTTGAGCTTATTAAGCATTCACAGGTGTAGAGTACAAGAGCTCAATTTGGAAGAGCTGGCTATAGACAAATTTTCCAAACAGAAGCGAAATCTACAATTTGCTTTTTCTGAAAAGTTATAATTTTGTGATTTAAAGATCTTATGTAAGTTTCTTTTCATGAGTTAAATCAATTTTTTTGAGATTTAGATAAATCAAAATCTTTTTATTTAAAAAAATTTTATTTTTTGAATTTTTAATGATTAAAAATTTGTGATTATGTTCTGAACTCTAGTTTCACTTATTTCATTTTCATGTGGTTCATTTCATTTCACTCATGTGGTTCACAACAGAGAATTTCGCTAAGAGGGCAAATATGATCTTTAGTAGAACCCACCGATGTTGACAAAATTTTCTGCCACTATTATGTTTTTTGTCTGTTTTTGTTGGTTTTGAAAGCAAGGCCAATATCAAAATTACATTTTAAAAGAGAAAATCGTGTGTTTGTACAATAAGGTGCCCTCGAATGAAATTGGAAGAATATACGGATATTCAAGGATATAGATTATTTTTCAATATTTTGCCCCCCCCCCTAACATTCAGCCTATGGGCGCCCATGCAGTTACTAGTAGTAGCCTTAGCTTCAGTGGCAGTGGTGGAAGTAGATGTAGTAATATTAGTGGTAGTATTAGTAGTAGCATGAGTAGAAGCAATAACATTAGGATGCAAATATGTTCTTTTGGTTAGATCAACATCCCCCACAACAAGCCCCTTTGGTTTCAACTTCACATGCCAAACTACTCCTAAGATATTGCTGTTACGCCCTTTTGACAACCTGCATACAGATGGCGTGTTGTGATTGAGTTCACCTTTCCCCCTCAAAATTCCTTGAAAATTTTTACCTTCATACCCATAGGCATAGTCGTAATGGTAGTCAGAGCAGTAGTATTGGTATTACTAGTTGTAGTAGAGGAGAATATATATTTGGGTATTAAGTTGGAACTTTCAGAGAATACTTAAAGGGGAGGATCATCTCACCAGGAGGGAATATGTGTACACTGCTGCTAATACTACTGCTACGTTTAATGCTATTACTAAAATTGCTATTACTACAATGCTATTACTGCTATTACTAAAGCTGATTTAACTGTAGTTAACTAGATATTGTCATCAAGATTGTAAATTGAAAGAATGAGAAGTTGGTGACTGATTTAGATGTATATAACTAGAAATTGTCATCAAGAGTGTCGATAGAAAGAATAATAAATTGGCCGTTGATTTAAATGTATCTATGGACAACGGCCTCTGCAAAGGGCTGCCTTGACCTTTTCGGGATACCCGCAAGACTGGGGACCTTGCGGTCAACTCTATTCCTACTTGAGGAGTGGCGCCCCTCGAGGAAATTATAGCCTAGTAAACGACACAGGATTCGCACGGGATTCTGACTAATGGACAATTCATCTGAGCTTGGTATGTTTTGATGGGCGTCTTTGGGCTGAAAAACCTCTTCCTAGCTAATTTATCTATTTTGGGTTGCCTCCCCGTAGTAGCATAATATTTGTAGGCATGAATATATAATGAGTCAGAGGTAATAGGCTTGAGATTGTCTGTGCAGAATTTTGATTCTTGTTGATGGAAGAGCACCGCCAAGTGCTGAAAACCAAGTTGTGACCAAGATGGGCCCAGGATTGCACAAAGCCTACATCCATACTGGACTTCTTGCTATCCGGTTCTAAGCCGGCTTAAGCACTTCGGTGTAGACTTAAAAAGTTATGTGATCCCCGTCCTGCACTGGTATCCGGGATCATTGGTTTTTCTGAGGCGAAAATAATTTCATTGTTTTAAAGAACATGAAAATTGGAACTTGGAATGTTACGACATTAGAAAATGACTATCGTACCGACATTTTGACTGACGAATTCAGGCGATTCGAACTGGATTTATTAGGAGTTTCAGAAACTCATATCCCAGGGGTAGGAAGCATGAAATTAGGTGATATAAAATGCGTTTACTCAGGCAGGAAGGATGGGATATTGAGACAGGGAATAGGACTCACGATGAATAAAAAAGCTGCTGAGTCTTGTTTAGGCTGGGAGGGTATAAACAATAGAATATTAATTGCTCATTTTATGATTAGAAGGTTCTGGGTATCAGTTATAGTAGTATACGCCCCTGTAGAACCGACTGACAGACATACTAGTGACTGAGACGAATTTTACTTACAGTTACAGGAGCAAATAGACAAGGTCCCAGGTAGAAATATGATATTATTACTTTGAGATTTTAACGCCCAGGTTGGTAGAAATAGGGATAAATGGTATCCTAGCTTAGGTAAATTTGGTGTAGGAAAAGAAAACAGTAATAGATACAGAATTGTGTAGGTATAATAATCTAGTTATAACCAATACGGTGTTTGGTCATAAAATGGCTCATAAGTTAACATCTTATTCACGTGATGGTAAGACAGCAAACCTTATTGATTATGTTATAGTAAACCGAAGACTGGCAGGATCAATACAAGATACTAGAGTATATAGGAGTGCTGTTATTGATGTTAAAAGTAAAGATCACCATCTAGTAGTGTCAAGGATTAATTTAAAGCTGAAGTATCGGAAGGGTAACTACCTCTCGGGAAGTTATGATGATAGTAGACTCCAGGATGAGAATTTGAGAGAAACTTTCGAGGAACAGTTGAATACTAAACTTGAGAGTTTAAAATTTGATAATGTGGAAGATGGTTGGAATAATTTTAGAAAAATAATTTGTAAAGTTGCTGAAGGTGTATTAGGGAAGAAAGCTAGAACTGCAGCTAAGAATATTAGCGAAAAACCTTTATGTTTAATAGAAAGGAGAAAGGACTTGTACAAGAATTATCTGAGTTATAGATCGTATGAAAACATATCATCTATAAGACGTTACCGTTAGATGCGCCATGTCATGTTTTCATCTCGGTTGAAGTCTGATTTTAATCCCCAGAAACTAATATATCTTCACAGGAGTGGAAAGCTTATGGAAGACCTCACTGGGGATGAAAAAATTGACTGACTGCCAATAATGTTTTCTGGATCTGGTACAGAACAACTACTTTCTATCCCAAAACTGGCTTCAGGAACTGGTGAAGCCATGGCAGATGCAATGATGGACAGTGTCTGACTGAGGCATTGTAGACAGCATCAAGGCTCTCAGCTTTAATACAACATCAAGCAACACTAGCCGAATGAATGGTGCCTGTAGTCTGTTTGAACAGTATCTTGGCAGAAGCGTTCTGCATCTTGCATTCAGACAACAAATCCATGAATTAATGCTTGAAGAGACATTCAGCATCACAAAGGACCTTCAAGTGATCCTGACATCAAGCTGTTCAAACGGTTCAAAGCCTTTTGGCCAAACATTTTGTATGGGAATTACAAACCAGGTGTTGAGGTATTTGTTGCTGGTATTTGTCACCAACGTGAAGACTACCGTGAGCTCCTCAAACTTTCCCTGCTGTTCATTGGTGGCCTTCCGGCTTTTGGTGTGATGTTCAGGAGACCAGAAGCCCTTTATTGTATTCGTTCCATGGCACGACTGATTTATGCATTGAAAATTTACATGTTCAGAGATTCTGGCTTCAAGCAGACAGATTGTGAAATCACTGGTCTGGGCAACTTCAGTACTTTTGGTGTAGGAAGTTACGTTAAATTGTGGCTCCTTTCTCTTCAGCCAACAACAGCACCAGCCAATGATTTAATATTTCTGAATAGTCTTCTCACTTGTGGATTGCCAGCAGCAACTGGTACACTGAAGAAACTGGATGGGCAGCAGTGGTATCTAAGCAAAGAACTGATAGGACTGACATTTTTTGACAGGGGTGTTGATGCAGCCGAAAGAAGAGCAATGGTCGAAGCACTCTGCCATGTAGGAACGGAGGAGCCACCAAAGTGCATAACCGTGGACAAAACTACAGTCACCCTCAAGAATCTACAGGACTTAGTTTAACCCACAATACAAGGAACTTCTTCCATATCCTTTCCATTCCAGATTCTTTCTTGTCTACAGATCCTGAGACCTGGGTGGATAATGAATCATATATGAAGTTTGAAGCAATCATCAGGGAACTATGAGTAGTGAATGACACAGCAAAACGTGGAGTTAAAATTTGCTGCTAACAAAAAATAAAGACCAGATGCAATTTGCTCTGCAAGTAGTTGAAGAGCATCGCAAACGTTTTCCAGATTCTAACAAATTAACAATCCTTCAGACAAGCCACAACCTCTGACAGCTCAGGCCCAGCATGACTTCGTAGTATGTAATGTTTATCAATTATCAAGAGATATATTCTATATTTGCTATACCAGTGACAAATTTTAACCAGTCATTATGATTGTTTTAACAAACTAATGATTGGATGAATTTAGTGTTGATTATATCTAATTTGTCCTCATTAAATTTCTGCTGAATGAATTTCCTAAGTGCATCCAAAATTGCATCAAACATTGTTCTAGCAGAAGCATAGCAATTGTATGCGAAACTTCACTTGAACTGAGCATAACCTAAATATTGACCAATTTGGAATTTTTTTTGCCCATGTTGCTAACTTTGATGTAGACAAAAATGGCAGGGTAAGGAGGTTTATTATTTCAGAAGTGAAAAAATAAGGACCACCCTATTGTGCAGGATATCTGGGACTGTGTGTCTACTACTACATTTTTGAGTTGCATAATGCCAGAAAGATTTAGGATTATCCTCAACATCCTCAGCCAATTTTTCCTCAACCCTTCTCTTCAACTCCTTTATTTGGCTGGGTGTCTGATTACAAAAACTTTTAAATACTTCATAATTTTCTGAGGTATTGTTTTTTTTTTTTCAGTAGCAAGTCTATACTTAGTGTTTTCTGTTGGTTACCTTACTTATTTTGATAGTTAAAAACGGTAAACGTTTTGCATATTTTGCCCCAAAAATTCTGGTGCAAGATTTTTCAGCATGCAAACTTTGAGTTTTCACATTAGACCAAGTCTAATAAATATCATAAGTAATATTGTTTCCAATTGACATTGGCTAGTCTTTTTGAGACTAGTTTGTAACAGAATTTTTTTGTTGCTTAGAAGAAGGATGCTTAGTAGGGAAACATATTTCCAAAATAATTACAACATGGTTGCTATTACCAAACTGGTGTGATTATCATTCTTAAAAAGAAGGTCTGGATTACTTAGAATAATAAGATCGAGAGTGTTGGAAACTTGATCTTTTCTAAAATCAGTTGGTTGAGATATTATTCAACAGAGGGAATTATAAGAGGTCAGACAAAAAGGAGAATCTCCAGTGCAAAAACCAGATCCATCAATCCAGTGGATTTTAGGAAGGTTAAAGTCCCCCAGAAGGACAAGATCATAATTTGCAAAATTGGACATGACATGTGATAACAAAAAAGCCAAATTAGATTCAGAGTCCAAAAAGCAGGGAGCACTGGGGCTTCTATATATAATACATACTACTATTGGAATTGTTTGACTATGTATCTTTAACCAAACAGACTCAATTCCATCAGTAGTCAGAGAAATAAAATGAATAAGACTAATCTCTAGTCCATGTCTTACATGTAAGCACACTCTTTTGTGGCAAAGTGGAGAATCCATGTCAGAAAAGAGTTGGTAACCATTGATTCTGATTTCATCATGTGATAAGACTGACAAGGTGTTTTTGGCAAAACTTCTGTAATTGCCGCAACATCCACCACTTCTGTTATCATACAAAAGGAAAGTTTATTAGGGAGGTTAGAAGCATTAGAGCTGAAGAACTTCACTTGTTGTGAGGTAGGAACCTGAAAGGATGCAGAACTAGTGTAAGCAGGAACCAAAGGACCGGTAATATTTTTGGATACAGCGCTATGAAACAACAAAGAAGAAACAACAGGTGAGCAAGTTGTTGCACAAGAAACAAAAGAATAGTCAAAAAAAGAAAAGGAAACATTATTATGATCAGTACTAGGCAATTCAGAGAAAAAGTTTGGTGGTGTAAGTCAATAATCACTTAAACAAACTTACAGAGGCAGAGGGAGGCACATATACTAGTGGAAAATTGGAGCATTAAAGGGGATTGTTCCACCTGTTAAGGTTTTTTTAACAATGGCACTCTTTTAAACCTTTCCAAATATATAATTGCTACCATTGCAATGCATCTTGCTTCCAACCCCCTAAGCCTAGACAGAAAACTTTGTTAATGTTTCAAATAATAATATTATCAACATATACAACAAAAATAACTTTTAATACCTAATGCAATTACAATATCAAAATAATAATGTTTGTTTATAATTCCAGATTAGGCCTATTTAAAAAAAAGCAACAGAATCAGCAAAGCTTTGTAAGAAGTCTAAACCCTATTAGATAGATAGGGTGCATTTGAAGGTTAGCATTTAGTATATTTAGAACAAGTATTAAAATGTGTCAAAAGTATGCATTCACCTTTAGTTATTGAATTAATTGAGATAACCAAAAACCTCTAAATCAATTTTTTTTTAAGCTCCAGTGAAGTTCTAGATGTTGGGCTTTTAACAATCAAAAAACTTGGTTGAGTTAGGAGCAGCCATAATAAGATTTCGTAAGGGTATATCACATAGGGGTCGGCGCCGTTTCTGTTTCTGTTTCTGTTTTTTTCTAACGTTTTCTGTTCTGTTTTTTTTTTTTGGGAAAACGGAAAAAACAAAAAAAAGGTAGCCGTTTTTATAGTACCGTTACGGTTTATGTTTAGTTTTTTTTATGGCCGTTTGTGTTTTTTTTTAAAACCCTTTTTCTTAATTTTCCGTGTTTTTATTAAGAATATCAACAAAGCGCAGCCAAGCGACTTTTATTGGATTAGCGATACTTGTCATCTATCGAAAAGCGCTGTCTTTACGTCTTCCGAAGAAAAGATTTGCTATTGAAGAAAACATTCGCCATAGTAAAAAATTAATCTAAAGCAGTCTACTTGGATTTACACCTTTGGTTAGTCTTTGAAAGTAGATGGTTACCTGGTTGGGTAAAGGTGCAGATTAGCTACCCCAGTAGCGTAGGGTGCAGAGGCCCTGCAAATAGAACCAGGATATACACTAAAAAGTGATTTCTTTACATCCAGCTTCTACTGAACCCTATCTGTGCAAATTTACAGCCCAATTGACTGAATAATATACAGTAAGTAATAAGTTGTTTTTATCAGGGGTTGCTAAACTGCACCTTCACCCAGATTAGTTCCCCCTGTAGTGTAGGGCACAGAGGCCCTACCAACAGAACCACGAAAAACAGGTTGAGTTCCAACCAATTAATTTTCATTACCCAAGCAAGCCCGGTAGCACAAGTAGAAGCGGAACTACAGAAAATCTTTTATATCCAATGGTCAGATATAGGAGCTACTAAACGAATCTTGCTGATTTTGCCTCTGCTAGTGCTGCAGGGCTTACTAGGCTTACGAGAAGTAAAAGGTTGGAACCCAGCCACAGTAAGAGATTTGTTTTTATCCTGTTCCTACTGGACAGTATATGTGCAACTTTACAGCCTAATTGACTGAATAATATACAGAGAGAAATAAGTTGTTTTATCAGGAGGAACTAATCTGCACCTTTACCCCTGGTTTCTCACATCAACATAATTGAATTAGTTGATTGAAATTTATAATCAAGGGACTGTTAAATAAAGGAGTAGGCTGAAGATGTTGATGCTCTACCCTTCAGCATGAGGGTAAAAAATTTCCAAATGACATGTTGATTTTACACATGTTCACTTGCAGCACCCAGGAAGGAAATGTGAATAGCCTCGATATTCTTTACCCTTCAAATGTCATATACTTTAGTAAACATTTGGAGCACCTTATTTCCAATGGTCTAATTAGTCAATCTATTATCTGCATTATAAAATCTTCTAGCTACATCAGAGAGTCCTGGGCTTACGGTTTACCATTTCCTGGTATTATTAATATTATACTTTTATTTCCCTTAATATACCATATGAGGAGTATTCACAAATACAGAAAAAAGATACTTGTTTATGGAATAAAATTATGCTCTGTCCTACAGAGAAGTGTCTTTTTTTCCTTGAATTGTTCTTATTTCATACTCTTGTTTGCAATCACAGGAGTAATTAAACCTGCACTGCTCCATGCACTTAGTAATTGTATTCTTTGCATGTACCAATACATATGCTGTCATAAATGGCATCAAATCTGGCATCAAATATTTCATCAAGTTCTGACTCAGAACTTGGAGAGGGCCCTCCATCAAAGAAAGTCAAGTTCTGGGAGCAACATGGGACAAGGAATAAGGGAGCAGCTGTAATTACCTGCAATTACTGCAAAAAAGACGTGAAGTCAACAAAGGGGTCTGCAACATCGTTTAAAAAACACGTTATGGCTAAACACAAAATTGCTGAAAACCTTCACCAAGAACTGTTCAAAAGAAGTCACATTCAACAGCCTTGTCTCAGCTCAGCATGCCGAGCACATCATGTGAAACTAACCCAACTCGATTTGAAGGCACTGGAAAGAAAAGGGATATAAGAAATTTTTTGAAGTCAACAAAGCAGCAGCAGCTGAAGCTGAACAAGTTGTGTAGCAAAAAGGTTTGCATTGACAAGCTTCCTATTTCAATATTGGAAAAACCAGGAGTAAAGGCTCTAATCTCTAAACTTACAGGAGGTCTTACTAGCCCCTCAGCTCGTACTGTTGCAAGACATATAGTAACAGTAAAGAAAAGGAAGGTCAAGCAGCTCAAAGCTGAACTCCAGAAAGTCCGGAAAGTAAATTTGACCCTAGACTGCTGGTCTTCAAGAACGGGGTCTGGCTTTCTAGGTATTACAGCTCATTATGTGATGAAAAGCACTGATGGCAAGCTCACTTTGGTGCATAGAATCCTTGCGTTTAAAAGACTGAAAGTTGCTCACACTAGCGCCAACATTCTTCGTGCAATCCGTAGTAGCCTCCAGAAGTTCAGAATTCTACGGAAACTCTACTTTATAATTACTGATTCGAGAGCTAATATAGTAAAGGCTCTCAGAGACGGTGACAGTATGCGAAGCTCATGCTTAGCACACAACCTGCATAATGTGGTGACTAATGCCCTTAAGCTGTGGGAATGCAGAAACCAGGCAGATTTAGTGAGTGTTCCCCACCTAAATGATTCAGAATCCAGTTCAGAATCTGATGACAACGTTGATACTGCTGAACAAGATGACTTTCCTGACCTGATTGTAGGAAATGATGACATTGAATAAACTGGGTATACCGACTGCGGTATGATGATGATAGTAGCTCAGAATCAAATGATCCAGACCTTGACAGCGATAGTGAGAGCTCAATGCCTAGACAAAGAGGCGTATCTAGTCAAGTATTGACACTGGGACCAGCACTGGTAAAAATACGAAAGCTGGTTAGAATCCTTAAAATATCTTCCAAATCCCACGATCTTTTTGAAGCAATCTGCAAGATATATAATCTTAGTCCATCCATCACAGAAGACATGAATGTTCGATGGAACAGCACACTTACCATGATAGAAATGTATTGTGCCCGAAAAAAGCCACTGCGCGACTTCTTCAACCAAAAACTACGTGACGCTAAGATTAGAGAGCTCGAACTTCATAGCAATGAGTGGTCCATCATGGAAGCTGTCATTGAGGTTCTTCGCCCGTTCAAACAGGCAACAGTGATAGCTAGTGGATACAATTATGTTTCGGCAAGCAAAGTCGCGCTGACGATTAAGGGATTACTGTTGTTCTGTCAGACTCCAGATACTAGTATTATGGCTAAGTCAATGAATGGGCTGAAGGAACTTCTAGTTTTTCAGCTCAGGAGATATTTTTCAGCCAGTCCTAAGTTCGATATGATGCTCTTCACAAGAGCTGGCTTTTTGGACCCTGCAATTTATAAAAAAATTACACGTTTAGACAGAGAGTCAGCTCGTCAGTCCATCTCCTCGCTTCTCCAGCAATTCATCTCCAAGCAGAGAAGCACAGAAGAACTCGATCCAATCTAATTGAACTCCACATCTTTCCCTATTGACGTCACTCCTACTAAGGCAGGGACTAACCGAAAAGGGTCACCAGAGACTCTTGATCAAGAAGACAGCTTTTTTTCTAAGTTTCTCGGCACAACTGGATTACGGATGAACTCTACGAGGCAAAATGCCAACAGTATGAGCATTGACGGCGTGGCAGAAAATATTATCAGGGCATATGAGGAGAGAGTTCCTGTTTTTTTTAGCGAGAGACGAAGATCAGGACAAAATAATTTTGATCCGCTAGAATTTTGATCTGATTACTTTTACACTTACCCGGAGTTAAGTGAAATTGCACGTATGCATCTATCAGTCCCTGCAACTTCAGTTCCCAGTGAGAGTGCATTTAGTATTGCTGGGTACTTTACGCGAAAGCAGTGCTCACGAATGACTGCAAAGTCACTTGAACTCCGAATGTTTTTAAGTGATAAATTTTAATTTATGTGGTCTTTTCATATATTTTGTATTTTTTATTAATATATATTAATAAATATTCACTTTACTCTCGTAAATCTAAAGAAACTGAAAAAAAAAACATAAATATCTGTTAAAACGGCCGTTTTTAAATTAAAAAAATGTGGTTTCTTTTTTTCGTTTAAAAAAAGGAAAAAAATAAACGGATTTCATTTTTTTTTTAAACGTTTGCGGTTCTGTTCCGTTTTTTCATTGCCGTTTTTTACCGTTTCTGTTTTGGCCAAAAACAGAAACGGTGCCGACCACTAATATCACAGATGCACATGCGTCCTTAAAAATTACTTTAGATAAAAATAAATACTTACTAATTTCATTTCTAAAAGTATATTGTTTTATTTTATGCTACACCACCCTTTTACAGAATTAAATATAACTATGTATACCCCCACTTGCTTCAAAACAGACTGGCACAAATCTTCTCATTTAAGTAAAATTGCAGTTTAGTGGTTTTTCTGAATGAAACATTACGAATATACATAAAGTCATGTACAAGATTTTCTGTAACTTGTTTTACAGTATAGAGCAAGTATGAACACATACATATGAATTGTTATACCTCATTTTATGATAGAGCAGACATAAACAAAGTCACACAGATGACTAAAACTCAGAGAAAAAGAAGCTCAAAATTAAGTTAAATATTGTTTTGTCTAAATTGCAATAGGTAGGCCTATAAACTTGTCAAGTAGACAAATTTATAAAACATATAAATCAGAAAAGGGTAAACATAATAGCTTGGCAATACCTTCTCAGAGTATGTTTTTGTCCTATATTCATTACCAAAAACTATATTTTCCTAACCTAAACCCTTTCTAAGATAGCAAAAAGTAGCTTATCTAGAATTTTATCCTAGGCTACTTGAAATAATTTTCAAAACAATTCAGACAAATTCTGTATGGAGTAAGTTTTTTTTGTGGGGAATTCTACTTAGCTACTTCAGTATGAAGAAATATGTTTCCAAAAGCCATTATTATTATTATTTATTGACAACATGTCTTTGTACAAAAAGAAAATGAGCACTACGAAAAAGGAGCAAAATATCATTATACAACTATGACAAGGTAACTTTAGTTGGAGAAAATGGTTCCATGCATGTCTTGTAATATTGTGGTTGTGTTTCTCCATAATGTTAGCAACAGCTATTGTATGATCTGCTATGTGAAGACTATTGATGAGTTTTGAATTATGTGTCCAAGTTGGATATCTCAGTAGGAATTTTGCAAAACAGAAAAGCGGAGCAGATTCTCAATTTATCAATATTTGTAAAAATCTTCCAGAAGGGTGCAATGTGGAGGATGTGGCGGAGAACAACAGTGTTGCACAGCATTGCAAGATAACAAGGATTAAAACGAAGCTTAGCAGAGACTATGGAAGCATTATATTTTAGTGAATGTCTATAGTAACCATTCCTCAGCTGGGCGAGGGGCATAAGCCTGTAAGTGAGATAGTTATCATAATTGGAAAGAGCATGAAATAAACATAGTATGTTCAGCTTGTTCTTATTTTAGTAATAGAATTATTTATATATCTAACTGATTTGGGGCTTAGGATCCATCCCAAGATTTTAGTTCCCTTTCTCAACTATTCCCAAAGATCTACAAAAGTCCCTTGTTTAGGATTTTACCCTTTCTAAATATGATTACTTCTGTTCCAATGACATTCCAGTCTCCCTTCCTAACAGGCCAGATTTAGTGTAAGGCTGTATATAAAAGTTTGCTAATGTTTTTTTTTTCAAATTGGCTTTATTTAGCATTATGTGCCCTGTTTTCACGAGATATAAGCCAAAAAAAGCTTATAAAACTCAAAAAATAGCCAATCTTTATATTTATCTTAGATATATAGGATCAGCTTAGTGGTTGTACTCTTTATAAGGAAAAATGCCAATAAAACTAAAGTACTAGCTTAACATTTCATATTTCATTGCTTAAATCATTTAAAATAATATTTTGGTAAAGGCTGTGGTTGCAAAGGCTAGTCAGATTCTTGGTATTTTTAAGTATATATGTCAGTTATACTTATTTAAGTATAACTGGCACCCAAAGTATAGCTGATCTTCTAAATAAGCAATTTGCCTCAGTCTACACTAATAAGCCTGGTAATGTTCCCATTTTGAACCTAAACCACAACATCCAGAAGCAATGAATTGTATTACAATTGCTGCATCTATGGTCAAAAAATGATTCAAAAGCCTGGACATCAACAAGACTACTGGTCCTGACAATATTCATCCCCATCTGCTTGTGATATTGCTCCTGCACTGGCTATACTTTTCCAATATTCCCTTGATTATAAGCAAATCATAAACTAGCCTAAATCATACCTATCTTTAAAAAGGAGGATATATTCAAAGCAGAAAACCATAGACCTATCAGCCTCACATCTACTGTTGGAAAAGTCCTTGTGAGGATTGTTAATTACATGAATCTTCAGCACCTTGTTAATAATGAAATTATCTCCAACAGGCAACAAGCTTTTTCAAAGGAAAATCTGTAGAAACTTACCTTTTAGATACTTATGAACAAGTTACCCAGTCAGGCCTACTGGAAAAAGGTCTTTCTGTTGATTTGTTTAGACCACAGTTCATATAATTATCCAGTAAGCTTATCGCAGATCATTTCTGGTCTTCGTTCTCGGTGCGAACAATAAGCTCGTCCCACTTATTTCTGCATTAGCGGGAATGCGGGTTAGTCTGTTTCCGATTGTTTCCAACAAAGTACATTATTCGTAATAGCAGGTTTCCACTTGTTTCCGATTAGATCACAGTCTGACTTATCTACCCATGAAAAGATCTGACTTCGCTTATGTTTATATCATGGAAAAACGTTCTCCGGAGCACTTGCACCCCGGTCCGGGTTTTTATAATGGGTGAGATAGAGAATGATCATA
The DNA here is from genome assembly GCF_049724085.1 of Artemia sp. Qi Xiang Cuo. Classification (NCBI taxonomy): domain Eukaryota; kingdom Metazoa; phylum Arthropoda; class Branchiopoda; order Anostraca; family Artemiidae; genus Artemia; species Artemia sp. Qi Xiang Cuo. Next base: position 22,203,677 of record NC_142811.1, read on the forward strand.
CTGGATAATTATATGAACTGTGGTTTAGACCAAGCCAAAGCATTTGACAAGGTCCCACATAATTGGCCTTTTTTTAAGTTAACAGCAACAAGAATCAACCAAGGATTAGTAGATTGGCCAATGGACTTCCATGCTGGTAAATTTAGGACTGTACAACTCTTCCCAAAAGATGGCAAATGTACCTACCCACAGCTCTATAAAATCTTAAATGGTGTTCCCCAGGGAATTGTTCTTGGACCCCCATTGTTTCTTCTTTCTATTAATGATAAGAGAGGAACCTCTTGGCCCTTTGCACTAATGTTTCAAATCTATCTAATTTACCAGACAAATCATCAATACAATCCTACCTTGATCACATAAAGGCATGGGCAGAAAGGCTGCTGTTCTCTTTTTGTATATCAAAATATGTCACTATTCACTTTTGTCACAATAATCTTAACTCTAATATATTATGAAAGATGACCAGACATCCTGAAGTCACTCCAGGATGTCAAAGACCTGGAAGTCACAACTGATAACCTTCTAAAGTTCCACAACTACTGCACAAACTGCTTCCAGAGCAAATTTAAGCCTTGGACTTATATAAATACAAGAATTACTAGCTTCTTGTATTTAAGCCTTATATAGCCTTGAAGCTATATAAGGCAATTTTGAGACCGGTTCTTGACTTTGGAACCAGCCTTCCTGATCCCTTATACAAGTGATATACGATTGAATATCAGAATGGAAGGTGTTCAAAGGAGGGCCACCAAGTGCATCTGTGGACTTGACAAAAACCCATTCAGAGAAAGGCTATCTATCTTAAAATTCCCATCTTTGAACTTCCACCACAGGCAGAGTTACTTACTGCTCACATATAAAAAGGTTGACCAACCTCAAAATAAGTTCTTTACTCAGTTACCCAAAGAAAGACAAACACAAAGTCTAAGAAGCTTCATAAGCCCAGAGTTAACTGCAGAATCAAACAAGACTTTTTTAGCCAAAGAGTCATCACGGATTAGAATAGTTTAAATGAGGAGACTGCATCTTCAATATATTTCAAAGTTTTCAAAATAGGAATTGAATAAGAACAAATGGAAGTAATGTTTACAAACAAAACCTTGTGCACTGTGAAAAAGTTCAGATTGGAAATTGCCTCAATTTGTGAGACACAGACATATTTCCTATATTCTGTGATTTTTCCCATATTGCATAGACCTAGAGTGTTCATTAAATTGTAATTTGCCTCAAATTATAAGCCTGATTGATGCGTTCAAAGACAAGTGTTTTCAATTCCCTAAGGAATTGAATTACTTGCCGATTACCATACAAGCATTGCCACACCACAATTTTATTTTTGGGCGGAACTGAGAAGCATTTCACGGGCAGTCCGAAATTGAAAAAGAAGAAGAATGCTTCTTAGATCCCCTCCCAAGTCATCAATCACAACAGCAACATATTAAGAAATTTACAAATAAATTTCTTGTGAATTAAAATCTCGATTTATCAGTAGTTTTACTGAACCAATCGTGCTCAAAATCCTCTTCAGGGCCATACTGTGGTATTTCTTTTGTGGATGGTGAAGTTTTCCCCACTGTAGAGTGCATACGGTCTGTTATCATCGCGATATCCTTTCTTGTTTTAGTTTTAAGCTTATTCCAATAGGCAATGCATATAACTCCTCCAAAAAAAAGTCCCCCCAGATCCCACCCCAAATACCAATGAATTGATACCCATCTTGGCAGGTCAAGCTCCTTATCACAAAGTTCACATGATAGCTCCAATTCTGAGAATAGGACAATGATCAGTGTAGGGGCTAATGTCACTAAAAATGATGATAATGGGTTTCAAGAGGTCCTTTCTAGATGCTCTAGAAAAAGGAAAAAATCTCCCCAATCAGAAGTATTTCCCCTCTCCCCGCCCAAAGATCCCCCCGCCTAAAACTTTACCTTAAAATGTCTCCTAATACCCCCTTTGAAATAGAAAAGATTACTGCAATAAGAGTTACAATTTTCAAATTGCTAAAATCAATGTTCTCTCCTAATATTCACTGTGATGGATCTCTGCTAATAGTTGTCCATCAGAAATCAGCAGACACAAGAATTGATCTAAAAGCCCTTCTAAATATCCCAATTAATGCATCTAAATGGAACCCAAAACAATCCCCAACAAAAATAGTAGTTTATAATGTTCCCCCAGAAATACCCATTCAGGAGTTAAAAAAAGGGCTCTCAGATAAGGCCAGCAACAGAATCACAGTTAAAGATGTTACCAACTTGGTAAACCTAACTCTAATGGCCTAAAAACAAGTAGATCTTTCTTATTTACACTGAAAGAAAAAAATAATATCCCAGAAACGTTATTCCCATTTGGACAAACCAAACCGCACAAGGAATACAAACCAAAGCCTATCCAGTGTCAGAAGTGTCTCAAACTGGGATACACAACAATAAATGCAACGAAATTCTCCTAGCGTGTAGTAACTGTAAAGCATCCCATCCTAAAGAGTTGACAACTTGCAACAACACTCAGCCTACATGCATCAATTGCAAAGGCCCACATGAATCTACCAATAAATCACTATGCCCTGCATATAAGAAAAGAGCATTAACACTCCAAATAGCAACAGAGAAGGCCATTCCACAGCCCTTTGCAGCTATGGAAGCAAATGCTGCCCAACCATACCAAATAAAGCCCATAATAAAGCCAACCAAAACCCCCGATTCAAATGCCCCCAATGCATCAAGTAGCCTACCCCATATAAAACACCATCCTCTAAGTACCCAAGCTCACATCCCTATCAGAAAGAATCAAAAAGCCTCCTTGTCAAGTGAGATGAGGTCAGCCTGCCCCCCCCCCTCCCAAGAAGAAATAAACCTGTAACACTACAAGAAATTAATCCCTTAACTGACAAACAGGATGCACAACTAAACATGAAATCCCCAGATATACGCTTGTTCATTCTAAACTGTAATGCAGTTCAGACCATGAATATACATCAACTACAGAAAACAAAAATCATTGCAGAATCGGCAAAAATCTACATCCCTGATGATATGCTCATTCAAGCAAAAAAAGATCTTGCTTTACTATTAACAAATCTGAACATTGATACACATTCATATGAAAAATAAATCAACGACAAAACACATATCAATACTCCAGTGGAACTTCAGATCACTCACAGAAAATAAGCTAAATGAACTAATATCTTTTATGAATAATAAATCCATCAATATTGCTTGCCTCCAGGAAACTCATTTAACCCAAAATCAAAAATTAAGTCTCTGGGATATACTATCCTGAGAAAGGATAGATCATCAGAGAGAAAAGGAGGCAGAGTAGCTATAATAGTTAAAAATAATATAAAAATTCTGTGGTATCAACTTTCCAGATTTTGTAAATGATCTTGATGCCATTGGTATCAGTGTTTGGCTGAATAATACAAAAACTTACATAATAAGCTTTTATAACCCTAATGGCCAAACTACAGATGCCATGGATTTCTTTAGCTATATAAATAATTCTAATATGTTAAAAAATATCATTATTTGTGGAGACTTCAATGCCCACAGCCTTTTGTGGGGGAATACACAAGCAAATAACGCTGGTAAGTTCATTGAGCGTATGACTTCAAATAATATTGAATTAGCTGTTGCTACCCCTCCAAACCTGAACGAACCTGCTGAAACCCTATCACATACCTCCAAATATGTCAACACTAAAGCAAATTGGCCTATCTTCCAAAATAAGCTAAATGATGAAATTACAAGTTTCACCCAAAATTCATGCATTTCAAACACAAAAGGTAATATAAGATATTTATTTCAAAAAATTACTATCACAAGCTCCGAAGGGCCGAATTTGCATTTCGGGGTCATATAATAATAAAAGACATAGAAATAGCACAACAACTAAAAAACTGGCTAAACAATGCCAAAAACACCAATATTAGAAAGGCAAAGCCATTCATTAGTCTAAAAAACAAAAGGTGTCAAATGTAAGAAAGTTAAAAAGGCACAAATTAAAACAAAACCAAAAAAATTGAGATAAAAATAGTGTTAAAAAGGTTTAAAAGAGAGTATATAAAAAGGGGAGGGAACGGAAGAGCCAAACGGACACCAGCATGGGTATCACGGGTAAAAAAAAATTAAAAAAAAAAATAAAAAAATAAAAAAAAAAAATAAAAAAAAATAATAAAAAAAATAGTGGTTTATTTGATCAGCAATGAAGGGGACAAAGGTTTTTTCATATCTGGAGGTTAAACAACGGATGAGGGACAAGATAGGGATGGGTTCAGATATAGTATGTGGCAGGCGGTGTCTGGATGGGGAGTGTCTTTTGGGGAAAATATTTTCCGTGCGAGGGTTTATTATTGCATTTTTTGCAAAACAGAAGCACAGCGTTCCTCTCCTGTGCTCAAGAGTTTCCAGGTTGGCCTTTTTTAAAAGGAGTGAATATGGTACCAAAGTTTCTTTAAAAATCATTCTTAGTGCTCTTTTTTGAATAGATTCAATTTTATCTGATTCATCACGGGAGATGCCAGGATGCCAAACTGGACAAGCATATTCAAGATGCGGGCGAACAAAGGAAGTATAAATCCTTAAAGAATGGGATGGGGGGACGTTAAATTTAGTCAAGAGCTTAAGAAGAGACATGGACGCATTAGATCTACGGACAACGTAGGTCACGTGAATAGCCCACTTTAAATGAGAGGAACTTGTAACCACAATTAATTTAAAGGAAAACAAAGTAATATTGGGGAGTATAAGTTTAAGGAAGGTGGGAGTGGATTTCAAGAAATATATCGTCATTATATTTGACTTAGTGAATTTACTTTCATATTTAGGTTCTTAGCTTCATCAGAAATGTGGGATAGAATTTCAAGGGGGTCACTTTTAATATTCCTGTGACATACTTCGAGGATCGTGAAGTCATCCACGTATTTCCACCTTTGGGGGAAGTCCATACCAATATTGTTAATCATGACAAGAAATAAAAGTGGCCCCAATAAGAGTCCTTGAGGAATTCCACAATATATAGGGAGGGGGTTAGAGAAAATATTTTTGTATTTAACAGCTTGGGATCTATTTGAAAGAAACGATATAACAATATTTACTAACAGAGGATCAAGTTTAAAGTTAACCAGTAGTGAACGAATTAAGGTGGTGTGGTCAACCAGGTCAAAAGCTTTTTGGAAAGCAACTAAGACAAGGTTCAGCCAGACATTTGGTTTATCAAGGTTACTTACGATGGTATGCATTAAGTGCACAAGGTAATGGGTGGTGGAAGTTTTCTTTAAGTTACCAAAATGCCGGGTGTCAATACGCGGACAAATTTTATCCTTAAGCCAGTCACAGAGGAAACCTTCATAAAGTTTGGAAGAAACAGAATTGAGCGTCATAGGTCATCTGTTAACAACAGTTAAACTGTTACATTTTTTAGGGGAACCTTCTACAAGACCTGTTGCCCAGAAGAATTAAAAAGTGTCACATTTCGCGATTCGGCTGAAAGAACTTAACAGATGTTCGATAATTCTCTACAAAAGAGCTTAAATGAAGCAATTTGGAATGTCCACGGGACATATACTTGATTTTCTAAGCTTAAGACTTTTATTTATAACATCAGAGGGAGAAATAAAGGGGAAGGAAGTATTGGGAGGAATAGTTGGAGTAGAGCCAGTGAAAGGGGGGAGACTTTGCACGATGGGAGCAAGGTACAAGTTCAGATCGTTGGCAGTCTTATTAGGGGGGTCAGGAAGATGAAAATCAATTTCGGAAGGACTTTTTCCGCATATTTCTTTAATTTTTCTGTACCATTGCTTGGGCTAGTTAGAATATAGATCTTTGACGTTATTATTATAATAATTAGAAGCTGCTTTTCTTAATTTTTTCTTTAGGAACTTCCATAGACTATTAGCCTCAGTAATGCGACCTGCTTTGAAAAAATTGATTTTTTTTCTTATGAGTTTTTTTAAAAGACTCAGTAACATAAAGCTTATCTCTAGAACACGTTTTAAATTTTTTCTCAGGGAAGTGGAATTCATACTTACTCCTCAATAGATTTTGGAGGGACAAAGCCATGTAGTCAACGTCATTTGTTTGATACACAGTGGACCAATTTTCAGTAGTAATCCAGAAGCCAAAATTGAAAAGTACTGAGTCAGTGAGAGGTCTATAAGCGGTTTGAGTTATAGAAAACGATTGTTTAAATTTCTCCAGTGGAGATAGGAAAAGGCTAAAGTGGTAACTACCCTCTAGAAGGGGCAGAGTGGAGATGGGTTTTTAAAACTTCGAAAGATTGGTGCATATTAAATCAAGAGTAGTGTTGCCTTTTGTAGTAGGGACATTAACGACCTGTTTTAAATTAAAAGCATTACATATAGAATCAAGTCTTTTATTGTTTTCGTCACCCATCAGGAAAATTCCTTCATTTGGGTATTTGAATAGTACAAAGTCAGCACTTGCATGTAATTCTTCGATAAAATTTATTTTGTCAGCGGATATCTGATTAGGGGAGTAATAAAAACAACAAAGGAAAATTAAATTAAAAGGACGTACATGCTGAAGTTTTGGCATCTTTACTAATAAATACAGCTAATCATGCTATCCCCAAGACACTTCCCAAGAAAACCTTCCCTAAACACATTCCCAAGCATGGTGGACAAATGAGTGCCAAAATAAATGGAGAACAAAAAAGGCAGCTAGGAGAACATTCATAAAAAAACCCATCACCTACTACATATTAAAAAAAATTACAAGCAGAATCTAATCTAAAAATGACTATAATAAATGCTAAATATAACTACTGGAATAATTTTGCAAATAATCTCTCCAGAAAAACACATGAGCCAATTATACATAAAGTTATAAGCCACACCTGTGGGAAAGACTTCCCGCAATCCACTCCTGTATGAGCTTCTACATAATAATACCCATTATGACAATGATAATGAAAAAGTTAAACTATTTGCCACTCTTTTTTTTTAATAAGCTAACATCAAACAATTGCAGCAAAACATCCCCAATTCCTATGAACCCTAGTCACCAAGCTCGCCCAAGATCCGAATATATAACCAGTTCATTTTCAATCCAGGAAATGAAAAATTCAATACATCATATTATGACCAAAACTAGCGGCAGATATGATAACAAACACCCTCATGGATAAAGAATCTCACCCCTTCATACAAACAGGAACTTCTAAATTATTATAATCATGTTTGGCTTCATTTACATTCCCCAATATCTGGAAATGTTCGTCCCTCCTACCAATCCTAAAGAATAATAAACCCAAAAATAACCCTGAGTCTTATAGCCCCATAACGATTACTCCTGTGATGGGGAGAATAGTGGAGAAAATGATCTATTATCGACTCCTCTGGTTTTTTTGAAAAAAATAATATGATTCCTCACACTCAAACTGGTTTCAGGAAACACCACTCCTCAAAAGATGCTTTCATATTATTCACAAATGCAATAAATGAATCATTCTCAAAAAATAATGTCCTAGTTGCAGCTTTCTTAGATTTTGAAGGGGCATATGACAGTGTGAACCACCAAATCCTCTTAAACCACTGAAAAGCCCGCCTGCTGTGAAATAGAAGAAGAAGAGTATCCATAAAACAAAAAAGCTGAAAAACCAATCCTCATTAGAGATATTTACCAATTGAGACTATCAGATATTATGTTTAATAATTGTTGGAGGAAAGAGACTTGATTTAGTCAAAAAATGCAGATTACTAGGATTGAAAATAGACCACTGATGGACTTGGAATAAACAAGCAGAGGTGACGAAAGAGGTCTGCATGAAAAGGATTGTACTTCTAAAAAGACTTGCCTCTACAAAATGGGGAAACTCACCAACTGTATTGGGAACTTTTTAAAAACAATAAATAAGGCCAAAAATGGAGTATGGGATAATTGCTTATGGCCTTACCAATAAAAAAAATATGTTGAAATTGAAAACTATCCAGAACAAGGCACTCCAACTGGCACTTGGCTTGTATCCACACACTTCTAGGGATCGTAGCAGGAAACTAGCAGGTGTTTTCTCTATAAGCAAGAGAATAGCCATAGCCACTGTTAAATATTATACCAGGATCCAAGTCTATGGGGAGCGGCACATCATTTTCACTCTTTATCATGGGAGCACTAGGCAGCAGAATAAAATCGGGATCGCATCGTGGCAAGCTTTTTCAGCACCCTGTCTAACCTGATCATTAGATAAAATTCAGGCTGATTCTTTTACGTTTCCTCCTCCATGGAAGTTTTGCCACGTAAATTTCAGCCCAAAGTCTATACCAGACACAACAGAAAATATCCCACATGAACTAATAAGGGCTGAATTTTTAAGAAAAAAAGGCTACAGAGTTTAAAGATCATCTGAACATTTATACTGATGGACGCCTAGTAGGGAATAAATCTGCTGCAGCAGCAATAAGTCCACACACCTTCACATTCATTCAAAAGCCTCTCCCACTGAACTCCTCAGTTTTGATGGCTGAACTGGCAGCAATAGTTGAATCACTAGAGGCCATCAAAAATATACCTCTCCATTTCAGCAAAGTAGCAGTCTTCTCAGGTTCTCAGACTGCTCTTAAACTAATGCAAACCTTAACCTGGAATGCAAAGGACACTGATTTGCAGGAAATAAGAGAACAGCCTGATTCTCAATATAAGATTGAATAAGCAGTGGCTTTCAAGCGTATTCCTAGCCATTTAGGCCTCCACTATAACGAAAAAGTGGACATTCTTGCTGCAGAGACTGCAAAGTCAATCAACCCACAGCTTGCCCAAAATTATTCAATCACACTTAGAGATGCAATTAGAAACCACCATCCTTATAGAAAGCCTCCTCCTGCTTTGGCTCCAATTTTCAAAGAGCCTGAAATAAATTGGGCATACTTTAAAATAAAAAACCTAGCAGTAATACTGAGGAGAGAAGAATTCAGATGGAAGCAGTATAGTGACCCAAATTGTAGACTCTGCAGCCTGACAGAAGAAACTTTGCAAGACCTTCTTTTTGAATGCAGTGCAAGTACTCCTAGAATTTACAAACTACATACCCAATCCCAAAATTTTCCACTAGATATTAACCTGATTGTTGACGCTCCTTGCCAGCCTCCATTGAAAAGAAGTTTTACAGAGATGCAATTGATGTGTTAATGAATTTAGATGTTCTTTGAGTGAGTAACATCTTCCAAAGTGTGGTAAATTTAAAGAAGAGGGGTCAACAAGCAGAAGAAGGGGTGGGTCCTGTTGGAAGAGCCGTAGAGGTACCTGCCGAGTTTACTCTTAAATTGCAGCGAAATGGTAGCAGGACCATACAATTCCCTTGTTTGGCCCTTTGAAAAAGTCAATTTAGTTTTCTCCCCCCTCCCCCCGGGAAGAACATAAACTTAATGGAATGGAGGAGAATCCACCAACTTGGAAGCCAGAAAGACATCAAATGATGGAGTCCAAGTGATTTCTAACAAAGAAGAAGAAAAGTACAGTTAGAAGCCGAAAGGAGCCCGTTTAGGATTCCAGGTGCTTTTTTTTAAGAAGAATAAGAAATGGGCCAAACCTTCAAGATAAAACCAGAAAATCAACCAGATCATATTATTTGAAAAAAATAATATGATCCCTCACACTCAAACTGGTTTCAGGAAACACCATTCCTCAACAGATGCTTTCATATTGTTAACAAATGTAATAAATGAATCATTCTCAAAAAATAATGTCCTAGTTGCAGCTTCCCTAGATTTTGAAGGGGCATATGACAATGTGAACCACCAAATCCTTTTAATTAAACTTCCAAACCTTGGACTACCCCCCAAGCTAGTATCTTTTATAAAATCTTTCATAGAATTGCGAAGTTTCATTGTTTGGGTAGATTCAGCCTCTTCACCCCAAAAGACAATAACCAAAGGCCGTCCTCAGGGAGCAGTCCTCAGCTGCCTCCTTTTTGCCCTGTATCTCTGGGACATGAACCTCCCCCACACGAATCTACAATGTGCTGATGATCTGGTACTATGGTCATATGGCAACACCTTTGAGACTGCACAGTCAAAACTGCAAAAGTCACTTTTCCAATTTGAAAAATTCTCTCAACATTCAGATTTACCCATTGCACCTACCAAGTCAAAAATAATCCAATTTCACCGAAAGCAAAATCATGTTAATGCAAGACTAACTATAAATGGAATAACTATTCCAGAAGATAATCATATTAATTACCTAGGTCTCATACTTGACCAAAAACTTAATTTCCACCTCCACATTTCACACACAATAAAATAATGCTATAGAAAAACAATTATACTAAAAAGACTTCTTTCTACACCCTGGGAATGTAAGGAGAAAACCTTATTCCAGTTTTATAAATCACATACAAGACCCCATATTGACTATGGCCTCATCGTTTATGGTGTATGTGCAAAGACCCAGATGCAAAAAATTGAAACAATACAAAACGATATAATAAGTCTCACATTTGGTCTTAGGAAACCCACAAGCACCAAGTTTCTGCTTATGGAGAGTGGATTAACAACAATAAGGGAGAGACGTAGCTTTCTCTTGATAAAACATCTTACAAAAATTGAATCAAATAGCTCACACACCCTACATAATTGGTTAAGAAATCCAGCCATGTATAGAGGCATTGCAGATGAGTATGCCAATATTCAGAAGAAGTTTCCTGTACCCGTAAAGTCTATTGCACCTACTTTCCCTCAATCCCCTTCATGAATTTGGTCAATTCCCATAATAAATATTGATTTCTCAAAGAGGACTAAAGATTTAACCCCCATTGCTTTTGTCCAGAAAAAATTTGCTGAACCTAATACAATAACTTATAAAACCATTTCCAAATTTTTGTTGATGGGTCGAAACTAAATGAGAAGATAGCAAGTGCTGCCTTCCTTCCTCACCTCAAAATTGCAATGGGTGATAGATTGTATAATAATGTATCTATAATGTCTGCAGAGTTAAATGCCATAATCATGGAATTAGAACACCTTATGGAAAATAAACCCTTGATTGCTAATTCAAATAATATTATAGTTTATTCTGACTCTTTATCAAGCCTTGAGTTGCTGTCTTCAGCTCCTCAGTATAAGCTGGTTATTCACACTTATCATTGTCATGGTACTATTGATAATCTTGCTTCAAGTGGCATTAGATCTCATCTCCAGTATGTTCCTAGCCACTCCGGTACAAGTGGTAATCATCAGGTTGATGAAATAGCAAAAAATGCTATAAATATTGACCAGCCAAGTGGGAGACCAATCCCCATTAGAGATAATTACCGATGGAGACTTTCAGATATTATGTTTAATAAGAATAATCCTACTCTTTCCCCCTTTTGCAACAAGTACTTTTCTAAAAATTTATCACAGAATTCGTTCTGGAACAAATGGACTAAACTTTCTTGCATTCTCGTATCAGTTTCCTGATTCAAGTGGTTCAGTTCCCCTTTCCCCTCTTTGCAGGTATTGTATTATGAATAATGAAACAATTGACCACTGCCTATTTGAATGTAATATGCCGACGTCTGCACAGCATACCTTGCACTGTAAACTGTTAAAGTGTTTCAAACACCACAAAATCTCACTATCAGCCAAGACTATTCCTGCACACAGAGCACAGAAATCAATATCTATCATCTTATATTTGAACTCCTTGAGTCAAAAGATCTACTAAAAGATATCTGAGAATATTTAATAAATAAGAGACAACCAAGCCAGTAGCTCTGTAGCCCACAGAGTGAAGCAAAAGGAAAAGGGCTAAATAGTATCAACTGAAAAGCCCGCCTGCTATGAAATAAAAGAAGAAGAAACCAGAGCTGTCCATCATCTGCATCTTGTATACAGTAACTAATATGCTCCTTGTCATACTCAACCAGTTTGCATGCTCCATTCAAAATAGATGTTATATGGCAATGCCTACTCTAAACCAAAGAAAAATGGTCCCCTTGATCATACCTATGTGTGGTTATTTTTAGTAAGTGGGTTTCAATTGCATCTATCATAGCACTCTCCAAGTCAGAAGGTGTGTCACTGGGCTGTAAACACATTTGCAGCCCTCTTTTTATATTTTGTGTAGTGTTTTGATTGTCATCTCAACAATGGAGCCAAAGAGATCCAACATCAGCCCAAATTTTGAATTAAAATCAAGTAGCCATGGCAAATTATGGGAAAAAAGGTCAATACAGATCATCTGAATGAGAGGCAAAGCTGGCATAAGCCTTTTTGAGGATTGTATACAAGTGATGTCATTTTCAGTTGTTGATAGATAGTCAATCATCCATCCTAGGGCAGAACGAAAGGTAGATAGTCAGGCTAATGGTTATATTAATAGACTATTAAGGTAGCTAAGAAACAAACTTATCTCTAAAGTCAGAACTGCATTTTGAATCCAAATTGGACATCTGTTTGCATCAGAAATGCACTTCATCCCCACCCTTATATAAACAATTCAGGGTATATATTTGTATATTGGGGGGAGGGGAGTAAAATTAACTTCTGATGCCAATGAATGTTGAATTTGGATTCAGGTTACAATTTTGACTACACATGTAAGTTTGAACTTTACCCCCAAACCCCTAATATGCAAATATATACCCTGGAATGGTACGTTGGTCATATTGGAAATGGTAAATGGTCAATGTTGATCAATAAACCCATGTGATGTTGTGAAATTTAGACTGTGAACTATTGACACAAAATGAGTGTCTCAGACATTTTTCCAATTCTAGTGAGCTATTTTCATAATCATTAGACCCTAAAGGGTTAAATTATTGTTACTCACCTTGGTGTTTTATTCAATTTATGCATTTCCAAACTAATAATATGTAAGTTTAATTTACTGGAGATTTCAAAATCTTCATATTATGAAATTTTACTGTTGGTGTTGCCAACACAGATTTCTTTTGGTCAAATTTTAAAATCCAGCCAAAAAAGGAGCCACCACGAATTGCAAAGCACCCAAGAGAAAGCCCAAAAAAGAATATGGACAAGTGCATGCTCTGTAAACTGGGACTTGATGAAAACTCAAGTGCGCTGAATTGCAACACAATTGTGACAAATGGATGTCTTGTGTTTGTCTGAACATATCTGATGATGAGTATGCTCTACTAAATAAATGAAAGATGTAAGTGGTTTTAAATGGGCCTGCCCACAATACAAGATGGCTGATCCTGCAGTCACAACTCCTGTGCAAACCACAGCTACTATTAAAGACATTATACAGGTGATCTCACAAGCTATGTCAAGCCCCCAGGCAAGCCTCTCAATAACAATTATGCAATCTGAGACTGCACTTAGACCAGAAACTCAGTGCTATCAGGGACAAAATGAACAGCGTTGAGCCAGCTTTATCATCCAAGTGTAATACTGCCAAAACTTCCTTTGAGACAGAAGTACAAGAAATAATCCACGCCAAAAAAATTGCAACATGCATAAGAACAACATAGTTGCCTACGGAATTTCAATATCTAGCACAAAAGAAGATGCAAGTACTGTCCAAAACTTTCTGTCTAGCAAGCATAGAATTGCATGCGGTCCCTTAAGAAATGTTCGACGCTTAAATGGGCAGTGAAAAAAGCACCTAGTGCTTCTCTACCACTGTTGTTCACTGTGTCCACCTTCCAGATCAAGAAGCAAATTATGAAAGTATCATTCACTAAAAAGGAGGATATCCAGTTCTGCATCACTTCTCAAAGCAGGACTGTGAAAAGCATAAGCAGCTTGTAAAAAATTCAAAGAATGCACTGCTGCAGGCAAACTAAATCTTGGCATACACAATTCCAAAATTGTGAAAAAAAAATGGTCCATCTACGTCTGCCCCAATGTGGATGTAGAACCCCAAAAATCAGACAGTGTAGGCTACATAGTGTAAATACTAGTGTTAGATAAACTTTAAGTTTGTAATTGTTTTGTTTTTAGTATTAATAAATTGATTGATTGATATCTACTGAAAGACAATCAACTGCTTCTATTGCTAAATTATCCAAATCTGAAACAAAGTGAGGGTTTTTTGACTGCAAATTCATCGACGGTTGCAACAACCTTTGCCTCAATAGACGACCACATGGATAAGCCCAATTGCCAAACCAACCACCAAAGTAAGAAGAACCTACAAAGAGTAGGTCCAACTTTTTCTGCTCTTATTACTAATGTTGACCAGCTTACTAACAAACTGAATGAACTGAAAATTGTTGTTTACTCAACGAATTATAATCTGGTTCTTATGACCAAAGTTTGCCCAAAGTCTAGAAGTATTAAGTCGGCTGAGTTCCATATTAAATTCCCTTGATATTTTGTCATTTCAAATTTACAGTCACCAATTGTAGAAATGGTACATTGGCACTTGTCAAAACATCCTACAGTGTTAGTCTATCATTTGGCCCTAAGGCATCTGTGGGGCACCTTGTCAAATGCTTTGGCAAGGTTAAGCAAAATAAGGTCAAGAGGTAATCCTCTCTCCTGAAGGTCTGTGATGATATTGTAGGTTTCAAGTAAGTTAGTCTCAACTGACTTTCTGGGAAGAAAGCCATGCTGGTCTGGTGACAGTATACTATTGGACAGAAGATGTATTAGTATACAGCATACATTGTTTGATGTCAAAGCATCCAACAAGTTAGTCTATCCTGCAACTCAAATATGAGTAAGCTATATGGTTTGACCTTACTTATCCCAACAATTTGGTAGTAACTCAAATAGGCTGCATATATAGGAGCCCCTCTGCCCCAAATCAGCTTGAAACAGAAAGAGTGATTACATGTATGTTTTTTAAGGCAACTTCAAGCTTCAAAGGGAACTGCTGATAGCTGGTGAGTTTAACTTCCCCACCCTACACTGGAGAGTAGGCTTTCCATTTGACCCTTTCCAGCAGGATAGAAATACAAAAGTCCTTCTATCCTGCTGGAAAGGGTCAAATGGGAAGCCTTTTCTCCAGTGAAGAGTGGGAACACTCATGAATATGACCCCTCACTCCCACACATGACCCCTCAGATACATAAAGAACAAAACCGAAAAAGCTGATACTTGAACAGGTACCATAAAATGGGGAAAGATTATCACTATGAAAAGTTTGCAAAGGCTTAAAATAAACTACAAAATCTCACTAAACAACTATATTCAAACTTCAAGTCCAAGCTTGCAGATAATAGCAAGAGAAACCCCAACATGTTTTGGAACTATGTATCCCGCAAAGATCATAGTAGACATTGAATAAAGAAACTGAAGAAATCTGATGGCACAGAAGCTATTGACCAATAGGAAATTCCTGAATTACTCAATGAGCAATTTGCATCAGTATTTACTCATGAGCCTGATAGTCCTCTCCCCAACAGTCCAGCATACAGCATACTAAAATTTATGCCACCTATCATGATTGCTCCAGGGTCTGTCACAAAACAACTTGAAGTGCTAGATGTTAATAAGTCAGCAGGGCTGGATAACATTCACCCAAGGCTCCTAAAAGAACTGGCTAACAAGATATCAACTCCATAATGTCAAATATTTCAGAAGTACCTTGACTGAAAGACTCTGCCTTTAGATTGGAAGGGCTCTTACATTACACCAATCTTCAAGAAAGATGACAGGACAAATGCAAAGAATTATTAGCCAATCATCTTACCCTCCAGCTGTAGCAAATACACTGGACTGCATTGTGACAGACAAAATTCTAATAATTCTTATGAACTATAGTATACTGTCTCCAGACCAGCATGTATTCCTTGCCAGAAAGTCAGTTGAGACTAACTTTCTTGAAACCTACAATATCATCACTGACCTTCAGGAGAAAGGATTACCTCTTGACCCTATTTTCCTTAACCTTGCCAAAACGTTTGACAAGGTGCCCCACAGATGCCTTAGGGCCAAATTATTGGCAGTTGGCATCCACACTGATGTAGTAGAATGGGTAATGAATTTCCTGACAGACTGAGAGCAGCAGGTCCAACTTTTTTACAGATAATAGCAATAAATTATTCTCTGAACTATGTGATGCTGTCAGTGGAGTTCCTCAAGGGACAATCCTAGGCCCAATCCTCTTCCTCATTTACATAAATGATATGAAAAAGGAAGCCACAAATAATATCATGCTTTATGCTGATGACTCCAAGCTTTTTGGACCAGCCATTCAACAAAGCCTGCAATCAGACAACAAGAGAATCCTGAAGCAGACCAGTGAATGGCTGCTCTAGTTAAACATAAATAAATGCAGTGTCCTCCATTTTGGCAATCAAAATCCTCACCACCAGTATACCATGCATGACCAGAAGTTGCAGTCGGATATTCAGCTACAAACCAGTCATGAAGAATGAGATTTGGGAGTACTTGTTGATGAACAACTGAAGTTCCACAGGCACTGGCAACAGGTTGTGTCAAAAGCCAATTTGAGCCAAAGCCTGCTGAAATGCACTATCACCAGCTACCCCCATACTGTTTTTACAAGGCTATTGTAAGGTCATTCTCGGACTTTGGAACATCCCTGACCTCCCCCCCCCACTTCAAACATGAAATCAGAATAACTGAAGGAGTTCAAAGACATGCCACCAAATTCATCAGAGATCTGCAAAATATGCTGTATGATAAAAGACTGGAGCATCTAAAACTACCAACACTGGTCTTCAGATGCCACAGATGTGATATGATGCTGACCTACAAATATATCCCTCCTCACAAACATACAGGTCAACACAACACTAGAGGACACTCACAGAAGCTAGCAAAGCAAAGAGTGAAGACCAAGATATGTCAAAACTTTTGCACCAAACATATTTCCAACAACTAGAATTTCCAAGACAAAACTATGACTACACCCACTAGTGCCTCCTTTAAGTCAAAACTTGAGAAAGAATGGAACAACAAGCCATGGAAATATAGTTGGGACAGTACATCCCTCTCAGCTGCCATCTAATGCAACATCACTGGGCCCATGTCACAGTAACATTCCAAATTAACATCATTGATGCAGAGCAGAATAGATCCAGCACAGATCTTATTTTGTTCCAAAGTGCAAATTAAAGTTATCAATTAAGATCTATATGGGTGGGAGGAAAAGTTCATTTCTATTACAAATGCATGTTAAATTTGGATTCATGATGCAATTCTGACTATAGAGTTAAGTTTATTTCTTAGCTACCTTAATTATTATTGTCTTACAAAGTGAATATACCACTCAATGCCTTTCTTATGCTGTTTCTAAATATATTAATCATATTTGTTGGAAATGAATTTTACCCCCACCCCTAAATACCAATTCAGGGTATATATATGCATATTAGGGGGGGGGCGAAAATTTTAAACTTACCACCCATTTACATCACAAACAAAATTTGCCCCCCCCCCCCTAATGTGCAAATATGTACCCGGAATTGGTATATATAGGGGTGGGGGTAAAATTCATTTATGACAAAAATGATTATTATATTTGGAAAGAGTATAAAAAAAGGCATTGAGTAGTATATTCACTTTATTCCTAAGACAATAATATGACTTGGTAAAATTTACTGATACTTTAGCCTGTAGATCACAGTATAAAGATATGGCAGTTGCAAAGAAACAGCTCCTCCCACTTATTCTTGCATCATTGTGTACAAGCAGCTCCTCTCATTTGATCTGCTATCAGCAGTCAAATTACCCTGGAACACATATTTTGGCAGAAACTTTCTCAAAATGCCTTTGAAACCAACTTGAGACTTTGAAACCTACTTTTAATTCCTAAAAACATCTAATAATAACATTGCACTACTAATTACCAATTTTCATATATGTATTGAAAATTAATTTAAAATTAGTTTCTGCAAAATTTAGTGTTCCAACATTGAAGCCAAGATTTGTGTTAAAGAGAAATCCAACTTGTCTACCCATGAAAAGATCTAATGTAACTTATGTTTCTATGTTCTCTGGAGCACTTGCACCTCAGTCTGAGTTTTAATAATGGGTGAGATAGGGAATGATCATACTGCCTATAATTTATATACTGTGCTGTAGACCCATCCCTGAAAGTTGCATTTTCCTAACCTAGACCTACCCTACCAAGGGTAAAATTCTACTTTAGCCATATTAGGCTATATTTGAATGGGGTTAGGTTAGGAAAATGAAATTTTCAGGGATGAGTCTACAGAATAAATGATGTCCCAGGAAGGTATTTTGAAATACCTCTCTCTCCCTCTAGCGGGTCCTGAAATTTGCCTACATGATAGGTCTATACCCATTGAAATTTCAACAAACAAGCAGAATTCAAAGCCATATCAATGTTCTATTTCCAAAATTTAGGAAATATATTTGCATATATTTAAACCTTATAAATTGGGATTCAGTAGAGTTGTGAAGCTGAAAACAATTTAATTATGCTTCATTTAAGATGATCTACATTGCAAGGTTTCACTTCTATAACTCACAGATTTTCTAAGGTCAGGACCCTCTAGAGGCAAAAGGAGAGGAAGTAGGGGTAAATTTTTACCAAATTGTATTATTGACTTATGAATAAAGTAAACACACCACTCAATGCCTTTTTTATTCTCTGTCCAAATATAATAATCATTTTTGTTGGAAATGATTGTTACCCCTCCCCTATTTATACCAATACAGGGTATATATTTGCACATTATGGGGGTGGGGGTAAATTTTATTTCTTATGTAACTGAGAGGTAAGAATAAAGTTTCCCCCACTCCCCTAATGTGCAAATATAGGTAAATATCTACCAAATCATATTATTGATTTACACATAAAGTGAATATACCACTCAATGCCTTTTTTTATGCTGATTACAAATATAATAATCATTTCTAGCCTATCAGAAATGAATTTCAGCCCCCCCCCCTTTATGCCAATTCAGGGTATATATTTCTACATTAGGGGGGGGGGCAATTTTTGTTTCCGCTGTAAATGGGGGGTATGTTTAAACTTAACCTCCCCCCCCCCTAATGTAGAAATATATACCCTTAATTGGCATGTATAGGGGGGGGGCTGAAATTCATTTCTGATAGAAATGATTATTATATTCGTAATCAGCATAAAAAAGGCATCGAGTGGTATATTCACTTTATGCGTAAGTCAATAATATGATTTGGTAGATATTTACCCAAATATATACCCTGAATTGGTATAAATAGGGGTGGGGGTAAAATTTATTTCCAACAAAAATGATTATATTATTTGTAAAGAGCATAAAAAAGGCATTGAGTGGTATATTCACTTTATTCGTAAGTCAATAATATTATCTGATAAAAATTTATCAAAGTATGTACTACAAAATACCTTCCCAGGACATACTTCAGCCTGTAGACCCAACCCTGAAAGTTTCATTTTCCTAACCTAACCCCTTTCCAGGATAGTCAAAAATAACTAAAGAAGAATTTTATCCAAAGATTAGCTTGACTAGAATTTGACCCTTTCCTTCATAGTAGGTTAGTGAAGTCATTTGTCTAGTAGGCTAGCCTATTTTATACAAGCATTTATAAAATAATCTTATCAGCAATCTTTTTCAAGGCATAGTACCTTTTTTCATCTTCCTAGAATAATAATAATAAATCCCCACTGTGGCAAATCCAGCAAACCCAATAAATATGTAGATCATGACATTTAACAGCAAAGGACAGTTGAAATTTTTAAATTCTTGGTGGGGAAAGAAACAAGAAAGAATTACAGCTGCGTTCGTTTTCTTCGTCCCTTGTTCTTAGTATTTAAAAAAAACTACGTTTTCTAAAGAGTTAAAGAGGCTGAGTCACAAGTTCGAACCTTAAAACGTACAGGGATTAGGAAGTGCAGTTGGGGGGCTGCCGCCCCCCAAACCCCCGCTTCCGTATATGAAGGGCCTGTGCCCTCCTCAACGCCTCACTCTTTACACTAAAGTTTGACTTTCTTACAACTCTTTTTTTTAAACAATAAAACTTTAGCGTAAAGAGCGAGGCGTTGAGGAGGGCACAGCCCCTTTCATATACGGAAGCGGGGGTTTGGGGGCGGCAGCCCCCCAACTGCACCTCCTAATCCCTGTATATTTTAAGGTTCGAACTTGTGACTCAGCCTCTTTAACTCTTTAGAAAACGTAGTTTTTTCAAATAATTTCTGCACGTTTTGTACAGTTTATTACTTATTTAACTCTTTATAAAACGTAGTTTTTTTCAAATAATGTTATCAAAGCAGTGGAGACTTACCAGTAACCTGGAGGCCGACAGTGATATTCTTCTGGAGACGCCTGTTGAGCCGAAGGATTTAATGGATTGGATTTAAAAAAGAAACTGATATTCTTTTTTAAACTTTAAATTTAATATAAACTCAACGCCTCGCTCTTTACGCTTTTATTTTTATTGTTTTTATTGTTTAAAAAAAATATTTGTGAGAAAGTCAAACTTTAGCGTAAAGAGCGAGGCGTTGAGGAGGGCACAACCCCTTTCATATACGGAAGCGGGGATTTGGGGGCGACAGCCCCCCAGCTGCACCTCCTAATCCCTGTACGTTTTAAGGTTCGAACTTGTGACTCAGCCTCTTTAACAGCCCCCCAACTGTGCCTCCTAATCCCTGTACGTTTTAAGGTTCGACCTTGTAACTCAGCCTCTTTAACTTTTTAAAAAACGTAGTTTTTTTTCAAATAATTTTAAAAAGAAACTGAGTTTCTTTTTTAAACTTCAAATTCAGTATATAAACAATTTCCTCTGACGGGGAATCGAACACGGGTCTTCCGCCTGACAGTCAGGAGTATCGATCACTGTACCAAAGAGACACAATTGTTCTTGAATTTTTAGTCTGTGGAATCTATTTTTGACGCAAGCAAATCCCCACAAAACTTGATATTTGGTTTTTGGAAAACAGGGAACGCATGATTGGATTGAGCTGAAATTTCGTGGATAAGCTCCCAAGCTCCAGGAAAACTTATCTTCTAAATTTCAGCCCGATCGGACAACCTTAAAGGGAGGCTATGGTGGGAAAATTTAACATGGGCTCTTATAGGAAAACGAGGTTTTTTGTAAATGTAAATTCGGGGGATAATTTTTTTGGTCTGAAAATACCAAAAGGCCCTAACAGGTCGAATTCCGCTTCGAATGAGACCTCCTTCACCCGGATCTGTTGCCAACTCTTGCCTGTAGGCGTAGGCTAATAAAAAAAAGAGAAATGAACGTTATGTGGCTATATGTGGTTTTTGGAGAAAAGGGAAGGAGTGATCAGATTGAGCTGAAATTTCGAGGATAAGCTCCCGGGCCCAAGGAAAGCTTAACCTCTAAATTTCAGCCCAATCAGACAACGTTAAAGGGGGGCTGTGGTGGGAGGGTCGAAACTTCCAGTCCAGTTTACTCCATGAAGATAAAGTCGGAGGAGGATGAAATTTTGCACTTTTCTTATTTTGAGCTTGGGCAACAAAATGTGATCACCGCCGTCTCTCTACGACCTCTAGGACCGGAAATCGCTCAACATTGTGGTGGGTCGCCTCTTTAAAGAGGCACAAGTGTGCCTCCTTGATAGTTCCACATTGCGGAAATCCGTCCGTATCTGTTCGAAGTATGGCTAAAATAACGCTGCGTTTTAAGACAAAGATTTCAAATTATTGCAACAGCATGACCTATGTTCTTACCCTCTTCTGAAAGTTGTTGAACAATTGAAAGCCAAATGACATCGTTTTTTTTAGTTTTCTTATAGCCTGGGTGCGCAGAATCATAGAAGCTGGGTGTAGCCTTGAACCAAAGTTATAACATCGTGTGGTTTTTGATAATCCATACTCATGATTATATTCATTTAAAAATCTTGCCAAGATTCCGTCTTGATTTGACCAAAACGTTGCGGAAAGCTAGAGATTTTTTCTAGCACAAAAACGGACGGAATTTCCGCACGGATTGCTAAATCCGCATGAATTACCGCAATGTGTAAACGAACCATTAGTTCTATGAAGATTTTCTCAGTTTTATTATATTGCGTTATATTTCATCATCGAAAAACACAGACTGATTAAACACAAAGACACACGACAAACACACACAGACGAATGAAACACACACACGAAAGACACACACACACGACAAACACACACAGAGGAAAGACACAAAGACATCACAATCACACAGATACGACAAACACACAGAGAAGACAAACACACAAAGATGAAAAACACACACATACTACAAACACACACAGACGACAAACACACAGAGAAGACAAACACACAGACAAGAACCACACACAGAGAACCCACAAACACAGAGAACACCCACACAAAGAGAAAGAACACACACAGAGAACACACAAACACATAGAGACGACAAACACACAGAGATGACAAAAACACACAGAGACGACAAACACACAGAGAGGACAAACACACACAGAGACGACAAACACACAGAGACGACAAACACACACAGACGAGAAAAAAACACTGACGACAAACACACACAGACGACGAACACACAGAGATTACAAACGAACTCAGACGACAAACACACAGAGAGACGACAAAGACAAAGAGACCAAAAAGACACACGGCACACAAACACACAGAGACGACAAACACAAACAGACGACACACACACAGAGACGATAAACACACAGTGACGACAAACACACACAGACGACAAACACACACAGACGACAAACACACACAGACGACAAACACACACAGACGACAAACACACAGACGAAACACACACACTCACGAAAAACACAAAGAGACGACAAACACACACATACTACAAACACACCGAGACTACAAACACACACAGACGACAAAAACACACAGACTACCAACACACACACACGACAAACACACAGAGACGACAAACACACACACACTACAATCAAACACAGACGACAAACACACACAGACGACAAACACACACAGACCAAAAACAACACACACATATGACAAACAAACTGACACTAATAACACACAGAGACGACAAACACACACAGACGAACAAAGCATAGAGTCGACAAAAACACACAGACTAACCACATACAGAGACGACCCTCACAAAAAGACTACAGACACACACAGACGACAAACACACACAAACGACAAACACACAGAGACGACAAACACACAGAGACGACAAACACACAGACGAGAAACACACACAGACGACAAACACACACAGACGACAAACACACACAGACGACAAACACACACAGACGACAAACACACACAGACGAAAAACACACACAGACTACAAACACACACAGACGACAAACACACACAGACGACAGACACAAACATATGACAGACACACACATATGACAAACACAAACAGATGACAAACACAAACAGTTGACAAACACAGACAGATGACAAACACACACAGATGACAAACACACACAGATGACAAACACACACACAGAAGACAAACACACACAGATGACAAACACAAACAGATGACACACACACACAGATGACAAACACACAGATGACAAACACAAACAGATGACAAACACACACAGATGACAAACACAGACAGATGACAAACACACACAGATGACACACACACACAGAGACGACACACACACACAGACGACACACACACAGAGACTACACACATACAGAGACCACAAAAACACAGAGAGACGAAACACACACAGAGATGACAAACACACACAGACGACAAACACACAGAGACGACAAACACATAGAGACGACACACACACAGAGACTACACAAACACATATAAGAATCACGAAAACACAATAAACAAAGACATAGGATAAACACACACAGATAAGAAATACAAACAAATATGAAACCAACCACGCTAAGACAAACACACAGAGCCGACAAACACACAGAGACGACAAACACACAGGGACGACAAACACACAGATACGACAAACACACAGATAGGACAAACACACACAGATAGGACAAACACACACAGTCAGGACAAACACACACAGACAGTAGACAAACACAGAGAGACTAAACACACACACAGAGACGACAAACACACACAGAGACTACTATCACACACAGAGACGACAAACACACACAGAGTAGACAAACACACACAGAGACGGCTTACTAAAACAGAGACGACAAACACACACAGTGACGGCAAACACACACAGAGACGACAAACACACACAGACACGACACACACATAGAGACGACAAACACACACAGAGACGACAAACACACACAGACGAAAAACAAACAGAGAGACGACAAAAACACACAGACGACACACACACACAGAAGACAAACACACACATAAAACAGACACACACACAATACAAACACACACAGATGACAAACACACACAGATGACAAACACACACAGATGACAAACACACACAGATGACAAACACACACAGATGACAAACACACACAGATGACAAACACACACAGATGACAAACACACACATATGACAAACACACACAGATGACAAACACAAAACACAGACAGACGACAAACACACACAGACGACAAACAAACACAGACGACAAACATACATAGACGACAAACACACAGAGACGACACACACAGATACGAAAACCGGACAATTCTTTTTTTCTCTCTTTTTATCATAAACAATTTTCAATGTATCCAAGGCAGAGCAAATTCTTCATAAATTCCATTATTTAATGCCCCCCTCCGGCGCGACAGAGGGGCCGGACGGGGGGGCATTAAATAGTGAAATTTATGAAGAAATTGCTCTGCCTTGGACACATTGAAAATTGTTTGTGATAAAAAGAGAGAGAAAAAAAGAATTGTATGGTTTTAGTATCTGTGTGTGTCGTCTCTTTGTGTTTGTCGTGTGTGTGTGTGTGTGTGTGTGTGTGTGTGTGTGTGTGTGTGTGTGTGTGTGTGTGTGTGTGTGTGTGTGTGTGTGTGTGTGTGTTTAATATGATTCTTCGAGAGTAACCTGGTATAAGGAAGAGAAATTCTGCCATATTTTTCTTATACGGTGATATAACACTTTAATTAAGCTGAAAAAAATATTTTCAGTGTCTAATGACCTAAATCTTTAGAACCGCTACCCTTTTATTAATTTTTTTTAAATTCTTGATTCATCCTAAATCCGAACATTAACATCGAGGTTCTTTTTTATTTTTTTTTTCTTATAAAACTCACATCGAGATATACACATAAAGATATAAGAGAGAGAGAGAGAGAGAGAGAGAGAGAGAGAGAGAGAGAATAGAAATTTTTTTACGTAATCACTGAGAGAGGTGACTGGTTCCATGACTACATCAGCTTCATGGAATGGGAGTATGGTTTGCATTTTGAGTGTGGCAGTTGACCAGTTGACAGTTGGCTGGTGTATGATGGGTCCGGATGGTTGTGGCATATCGTTGTGGATACTGGATGTGGCAGCTGGATAGTTGGCTATTGGGCGGTTTACGGTTAATGTTAATGGTATTAATGGATTCGACCTACGACCATGTTGTATAACCGTCGGTCTATTTGAAATGACCACTGGAGTCACTTCACTCCTTTTTATCTTCTTAATGGGTTGGGGGAGCTCTGGAAAATCCTAAAAAAAAAGTTTGTTTTTCATGAAAAAAATCTTGAAAGAGAACCATCAGTCCTCATCAATAGTGTGCACAAGAATAAGTTTTCAAAATTTCAATAAAAATTGTCATTCTATTTTTCTGATATGATTTAGAGATGTATCAAAAAGTTGAAAAAAAGTTAAAAAAAACTAAAAAAAAAGTTAAAAAAAACTGTCAGAAAAAAAACAAAAAAAAATGCTCAGAAAAAAAGTTAAAAAAAAATGTCAGAAAAAAAATGGTCACTACAAACATTGTCTTTCTAATAGTAAAAGTCGCAACACACATATCTATATCATTCCCATTTTGAAGTTGGAAAATATTAAATGTGAATTTCATATGTTTTAAGTGTGTTTCATGACATTCTAAGAGATGTAAAAAAAAGTTAAAAAAGTTAAAAAAAAAAAAAAAAAAATTGGTCACTACAAACATTATTTTTCTAATAGTAAAAGTTGCGACACATATATCTATATCATTCCCATTTTGAAGTTGGAAAATATTAAATATGATTTTTTTGTGTTTTAAGTGTGTTTCATGACATTCTAAGAGATGTAAAAAAAAAAAAAAAAAATTAGGGGGGGGGTTTGGAGGGAGGGGGTTGGAGTGGGGGTGGACGATGGTGGCATAGTGGGGGGTGGGAACTTGGGTCCGGAATAAAAAATAGGCATGATTTACCTCATGTGCTAAGCTCGCAAGCCATTTAAATGCAGTGTTTACATACTTTTTTCTTGTTTTGATATTGCTCTTTACCGACCTCTGGGGATCCGGGTTCAAAAAATATTTAACAATCTGTTAACTATAATGGGGTCTGTATAAATCACCCGATAAATTTTATTAGAATTAATTTCTTTACCCACTAAGAATATAAAAGAATAACTTACTTCTTGCGGGTAGCTTTCATCAATATTCCTCTTGTTTGAATGCATCATTATATTTCAAATGCCAATTCTGAACTGAGGAAATAACTGATTGTCAGAGTTTTTATATCCGTGTTCAAGGTTAAACATAAATCAACCACACCTAACAATTAAAGGTAGCTGACAAATAGAAAATTACTACAGAACAAAGGAAACAAATCACTACCATGAAAACACGCATGACTTTTAACAGAAACATCACGCACTTTGAACAGAGATAAGCATGAATTTTCACGGTAGTTGAATCCGATCATTGTACTGTAGTAATTTCATATCTGTCTGCTACCTTTCATTATAGCTATATGGTGGGACTGTGCGCTCTTAAGCATTGCAGCTATATGTGGGACTGTGTGCTCTTAAGCATTGTAGCTATATGGGGGACTGTGCGCTCTTAAACATCGTAGCTATACTACTGACATATAAGGTTTTTATTGAAAGCTTTGTCGTAGAAACTTGAAAAAGTTCTAGAAATTAGGTCTTTGAGGATGATAACTCCTTCAGGGCCCTCGGGGTAAGGGTTGTAAGTTATGCCATGGGGGAATTTAAGGTTTTTATACATAGTGATATTGTAGAAACTTCGAAAAGGGCTCATTCAATTGGAAATTCAAAGGGCTAGGGGTCTTTTTAATAGTCGAAAGTGATTTTAGGGCAACAAACCCCCCTTTAACACCCGCCTTTTCCCCAAACACATCCAACCAAAATTTTTAGATAGCTATTTTGTTCAACGTAGTTAAAAACTTTAGAAATTAGGTCTTTGAGGATGATAACCCCACAGAGTCCTCGGGGCAAGAGTTGTAAGCTATGCCCTGGGGAAATATAAGGTTTTTATAGATAGTGATGTTGTAGAAACTTCAAAAAGAGCTCATTCGATTGGAAATTAGAAAAGCTTGTGCCCTATTTAATAGTCGAAAGTGACTGGAAGATAACTAACACCCCTCTCACACCCACCATCTCCCCAAACACATCCAATGAAAATTTTGAGATAGCCATTTTGTTCGACGTAGTTAAAAAGTCCAAAAATTATGTTTTTGAGGATGGCACTCCCTCCATAGCCCTCAGGACAAGGGTTGTAAGTTATTCCCTGGGGGCGTATAAGGTTTTTATAGATAGTGATGTTGTAGAAACTTCAAAAAGAGCTCATTCGATTGGAAATTAGAAAAGCGTGTGCCCTTTTTAATAGTCGAAAGTGATTGGAAGATAACTAACACCCTCTCATACCCACCATTTCCCCAAACACATCCAATCAAAATTTTGAGATAGCGATTTCTTTGAGGATGACACCCCCACCCCCAGGCCACAGGGCGAAGGCTGTAAGTTATGCCCTGGGGGCATATAGGCTAAGGTTTTTATTGAAAGCGGTGTTGTATAAACTTCAAAGGGCTCATTCGATTGGAAATTGAAAGGGCTGGTGCCTTTTTTTAATAGTATTACAACCCCCTGACAGCCCTCATGGCAAGGGTTGTAATTTATGCCCTCGGGGAATATAAGGTGTTTATAGAAACAGTTGACGTAGAAACTCAAAAAGGGCTCATTCGATTGGAAATTGAAAGGGCTAGTGCCCTTTTTAATAGTCGAAAGTGATTAGAAGGCTTGACAGTTTTATAGTCAAGATCGATGTGGGTACAATATATTATTTTCTTTTTTTTGTTGGTAAAATTCTACTTTAGTTACTTTTGGCTATCTTGGAAAGGGGTTGGGTTAGGAAAATGAAACTTTCAGGTATGGCTCTAGATGCTAAGGTATGTCATGGGAAGGTACTTTGAAGCACCTACCTCCACTCCTCCCCCCTCTATATAATGGTAAATTACTGAACATTACTAGTTGTTTTAGCTGACATTTCATCCTATATTAAAATCATAATTATAAATCACTGCTTACCTTACACAACTTCAGCTTTTAACCTTGTTCATTAAAATATATTCCAAAATCATATTTTCCTTTAACATTCATCTCTTTCGCTTCTGTGTGTGTGTCGTCTCTGTGTGTGTGTCTTCTCGGTGTTTGTGTCATCTCTGTGTTTATGTCGTCTCTGTGTGTGTGTCGTCTCTATGTCTTTGTCGTCTCTGTGTGTGTGTCATCTCTCTGTGTGTGTTGTCTCTAAGCGTTCGCTTCTATGTGTGTATCGTCGCTGTGTTTGTGTCGTCTCTGTGTGTGTGTCGTCCCTGTGTGTGTGTCGTCTCTCTGTGTATGTCGTCTCTGTATGTGTGTCGTCTCTGTGTTTGTGCACTATTTGGGTTCCTTTGCACATTCGAATCTTGAAGTCAGCACATTTTTTAAATGAATTATTTAGGAGAATAAGACCTTCGGCGCATTTCCGCTTTTCTGCCACGCTATCTTATAGCAGGTATTTAGTAACACTGCAGACATATAGGATACCAAAAAGCTTGCAAATTTCAATAGCTAAACAAAAATAAAGAAAAAGAAAATAAAGAATATATTTAAAAAAATAAAAAATTGTTTCATTTAATTAGAGCAACACAATAGGAAAGTGAATGAAAAGCATCACTGACAAAACAATAGTCTCTCAATTTGTCCGGCACTAATAAGTAAATTTCTTCTTGGGTAGTAAAGAGTCAAAGCTTGCTATCTATTTTCGACAGTAGACACCGGAAACCGGAAACACCATAGTATATCACCACTTTTAAGATGCCCCAGGAACCTGTTTCATATTTGAGCCGTTCCAATGTTCAACGTTCTTCACCTGTTAGATCTCGGCAAAATCTATTTTATATGATCAGAACTTATCACTAACGCAAGTTCCTCGTTAGCCAACCTTAGTTTCATTTCTTAAAATATATAGATAATCAGAAAAGTATGGGATGACTGTATTTAAAAGACCTGCTATAGAGCCAGGGCCAAATCGTAAGATGTATTTTCATCAAATGTTTTAGAAATTGTACATTTGCTTAACCTCTTGAGTGCATTACACCCTGCCCTGAAACCCTCTAAAACAGTCCAATACATACCCTGAGCGAAGGATGTGCTGTGAGTAATTAGCTTCTAGCGTAGAAATGGCATTTAACCTCTATCTCCTTTAGAAATTATTACCCTTGTGCTTCTGTCCTGAGCCCATATACGGAAAGACAAAAGATGGAAGTTTTTTTCTGTGGGTAGGGGGAAAATAGGTCAGACAATTTAAAACAAGTTCTTATATATAAAAGTTCTAAAAAAAAATACATATTCATGTATCCTAATAATTTTTATAAAGACAATTTTTAAGATCGATTAACTCCCACCGAGACAGCGAATCGCAACGATTTACTAGATGACAAATTGTCAATGCAGTGGGCTAACACCATCACCTGGAAGTGCAGTGGGCTAACAACAGCACTTAGGTTATTTCACTTATCTATGCGACCTTAGTTTGGTTTTCAAAGAAAATTAAACTTCAATAATTTAATTAAATGAAACCGATAAAAAAGATGAAAAGAAATCAATGTCTACAAAAAATTATCCCTCAAACATGCCTGCACCAATAAGCAAATTTCTTCTCGAAAAGTGCAGAGCCAAAACTGCTGTCTTTTTCGTAGGATACCTCCCAAGCAAAAACCCATCCACATTCTTCTTAACATCTGTGGCATACTGGGTCATTGCATCTTCTGTTAAATCCTCGGTTATTTTGCCGAAGTCCCAAAGTGCCACTGAGTAATCCATGCTACCTATAATTTCAACAATAAATGAACATATAAATTTAGGGTCTCGCACTATAGGTTTTTTAAGCGCTTCTTTTTGTTTCATAATTAATCAAAAGTGCAGCATTTCATTAATCCATTAATTTACAACAAAGGAGTTGAATCTACTCTAATGATCCATTATTCCAACAAAAGGCTTAAAAAAATATTTACTGAAAATAATGGGTATTTTATATTACTTTGCGCGTAAACAACTGAACGTAGCATTTTCGTCTTGCCTTGGTTTTTCTTTTCATTTTTGTTTAGCATGAGAATTCACTCTGTGACCGTTACTAATTTTTGATCCCACCTTAGCACTTTGGTATCTCAGTCTCCGCATGCTTTAGTAGATATCTGCAGATATACTCGTCAAATGTTGATTAGAAGTTCTGCTCAGCGTGTTGAGTCGTGGTGCAATGCCATGCCGACGCTTTATATTCAGAAAACGCGGGAGTGTCAAAGTACAAAAAAGATACATAGCCAGTAATAACCACAAAGCACAGTATAAATATCATAACAGTAGCAAAAATCCCTATACTCTCCATTAAAGATTTTGGGGACACATCAGTCGATACATTTCTTTATGACTCAGCCTTCGCGTACGCACAAGGATAAATCATACATACGCTATGATCTGATTGAATTCAAAGTAGCAGCTGAAGCTATTGCTCTGACGTAGTGGTAACTTCCCAGTCAGCACGCTATGAAGTGTCCCGTTTGTGAACCAAATTTTCGGTACTGTTATAATATTTATACCGTGACTATAAAGTACTCATAGCTAAGTGAAGATGGAACGCAGTTCTTGTACTTGGTCTCAAATTTCTTAGAAATTGCGCAATTTCTGGTATACTACCTGAAGGCTACTAGAATTGGCCTTCCATGGTCAATGTTGCCAAGCGTTGCTTCATAGCGTGAACTTTCACTGATGTTTTAGCTGTCAGAAGCATCAGATTTAAGCTTATATGTGTTCATCCACTTTTAACCTAACCTTTTGCTAAAAATGGACAAAAGAAGATTTTAGGTCTAATCCACTGTCTCCTTTGGGCCAGTAGTCACTTCACAAACATGTAATATATGGCAACCAGGCACGTTCTGCAAAGCCAAGAGGTTGTATAATACGAATAAGATTACACTGGGAATTCTAAGGGTCAAGTTTTAACTTGCCTAATTTGAATCAGGATCATAAAAAAAATGTAATTTAATATTCACTTTTAGTTGCCTGTCTTAACAGAGAAAAAGAAGAATAAATTGTTGATGTCCATTTATTATTGCCCATAAATTGCTGATGAACATTACTAACACACATATTATTATAAACTACAACGATAACTACATACCTTAAATATTTCACAATCAACAAAACTTAAAAAAGAATTTAGCACGGAAAGTAGTTAAAATTACACTTGTATCGAAAATCGACTGCCATCCGTACCTTTTCCAGGTAGGCTATTATGGTATTCAGCAAGTGTTGTTGTCCGGCCCTACATAACTAATTACGTTGGTATTAAGGTTTTGAGGCCGTACCAAGGATGGAGTTCCCCTCGTAAAAGTGAAAAATCATATATTAAGACTTGCTTTTCCGCTCTTTAATTCTTAAGATAGAGCTATAAAAGAGCTTGTCTATGGCTCAGGCCCGTGTCCCTTGCTCCCGCCTCCAAAGAACAGGATTTTTAAATTTCCTTTAATTCTGTACATAATTCAGTGATTTTTTTTTAATTCTTCGTATATGGAAATAAATTCTAATGTACAAGATTGTGTCTGAATACTTGCTTATAAGATAATAGAATACGGTTATCATACCTGTAATGTTTTTCGAGATGATAATTATTTTGACGTTAGTTCTTTTAATGTATTAATTTAAAAAACTTTTTACACAAAATAAGTTCTTCAAAGATAAGTAAAGAACTCCATTGAACAAAAATGAGCAAAAATAAAATCAAACAATCTACCAAGCTTAGGTAGTCTACCAAACTACCAAAAATCATCTAAATAAATGAAACCCAAAACGAACAGAAATTACAATAATTAACACAGTCAAACTCAAAACGAGCAGAAACTAACATAAGTGGGGCGCAAAACCCCTATGCCTTCTCAAGCCCATAACAAAATTTGCACTTTACTGATAAAATACAAATGAATATGTATTGTCAGTTTAATATACATTTACTGATATTTAGTAATCAAAATGTTAAAATTATTTGATTTATTAAAGTTATAAAAGTAAAAACATTTATATTTTTTTCAGTAAAGTGCAAATTTTGTTCTAGCCTTGGGAAGGCCTAGGCGTTTTGCGCCCAACTTATGTTAATTTCTGCTCGTTTTGAGTTTGACTCGGTTATTTATTGTAACTTATGTTCGTTTTGGGTTTCATTTATTTATCGATGCTGATTTGTGGTAGTTTCACGTTTGGTAGATTGTTTGATTTTATTTTTGCTCTTTTTTGTTTAATGGAGTTTTTTACTTTTCTTTGAAAAACTTGTCTTGTGGAAAAAATTTTCTTAATTAATTTCTTTTTAGTTCTTATTGAAATAGTCTTTCCAGGAAAAAAGAAGATAATACTTCAAATCTTTTCGTCTGTCAAGACTATATAGCTTGGCCTGCTATTTATATACTGAAAATTTTCAGCAATTTTTAACAACATACGCCTTTTTAAATATCTGGACACAAATAGTACTGTTTAATTTAGTTTCATACTTCCTCTAGTTGACCTGAAATGGAAAACTTGATACCATTCGCAATCTGTTTACTTTCTTTGATAGTTTGGATACCCTTGCGCTATTTTGATTTGGTTAAATTTTAAATAGCAGAAATGGGAGGGTTGGTGTGAGAGGATGGGCGTGGGAGGGGGGGTGTGGAAGGGGTATTAGTTGCCCTCAAATCACTATTGACTATTAAAAAGGGCATCAGTCGTTTCTATTTTCAATCGAATGAGCCCTTTTCGAAATTCATTCCAATCGAATGAGCCGTTTTTGAAGTTTCTACGACAGCGCATTCTATAAAAACGTTATATGCCCCCAGGGTATAAATTAAAACCCTTGCCCTGAGGGTTGTGGGGGAGTGTCCTCCTCAAAAATATATTTTCTATTGGGAAATCAACTACGCTGAACAAAATGGCTATCTCAAAATTTTGAGTGAATGTGTTAGGGGGAAGAATGGGCGTGGGGGGAGGGGCTAGTTGCCCTCTAATCACTTTCGACTATTAAAAAGGGTACTAGCCCTTTGAATTTCCAATCGAACGAGCCCTTTTGAAGTTTCTACGACAACGCTTTCAATAAAAACATTATATGCCCCCATGGCAAAACTTACAACCCTTGCACTGAGGGCTCTGAGGGGGTTATCATCCTAAAAGAAAAATTTCAAGAACTTTAAAATATGTTGAAAAAAATGAATATCTAAAAGCTTTCTTTCGCTGTGTTTTGGAAAATCATGTGAATTAGAGGGGTGCCAGTTGCTATCAAAACGCTGTTAATCATCAAAAAAGGACAAAGCCCTTTCACCTTTTAATTGAATGAACCCTGTTGTCGTTTCTACAACAGCGCTTTCGATAAAAACCTAATATGTCCCCAGGGCGTAACTTACAACCCTTGCCCTGAGGGCTGTGGGGGGAGGGTTTGTCATCCTTAAAGACCTAATTTCCACAACTTTCAACTACGTTGAAAAAAACGGCTATCTAAAAATTTTAATTAGATTTATTTGGGGGAAAGGTGGGCGTGAGAGGGGGGCTAGTTGCCCTCAAATCACTTTCGAATATTCAAAAGGGTACTAGCCCTTTGAATTTCAAATCGAATGAGCCCTTTTTCAAGTTTGTATGACAAAGATTTCAATAAAAACCTTATACGCCCCCTGGGCATAACTTATAATCCTTGCCCTGAGGGTTGTGGGGGAATGTCCTCCTCAAAAATATCTTTTCTATCTGGAAAGCCACTACCCTGAACAAAATGGCTATCTCAAAATTTTTATTGGATGTGTTTGGGGGAACGATGGGTATGGGGGGGCTATATGCCCTCCAATCACTTTCGACTACCAAAAAGGGTACTAGCCCTTTGAATTTCCAGTCGAAGGAGCTTTTATTGAAGCTTCCACGACAACGCCTTCTATAAAAACCTTATATGCCCCCAGGGCATAACTTAAAACCGTTGCCCTGAGGGTTGTGGGGGAGTAGCCTCCTCAAAAAAATTTTTTCTATCACAGAATTTAATAGTTTAAACATAATGGCTATCACAAAATTTTGATGGGAGATGTGTTGGGGAATGATGGGCGTGGGGGGGGGGGGCTCTTTGCCCTCCAACCACTTTCGACTATTAAAAAGGGCACTAGCCCTTTGAATTTCCAATCGAATGAGCTTGTTTTTTAAGCTTCTACGACAACGCCTTCTATAAAAACCCTATATACCCCCAGCGCATAACTTAAAACCGTTGCCCCGAGGGTTGTGGGGGAGTTTCCTCTTAAGAAAGAAATTTTCTCTAAGTAAAACCACAATGCCGAGCAAAATGTCCACCTAAAAATGTTGATGCGATGTGTTTGTGCAAATGATGGGCGTGGGTGGGGGGGGGGCGAGCTGACCTCCAATCACTCTTAACTGTTAAAAAGGGCACGGGCCACTCCAATTTCCAATTGAATGAGCCTTTTTCGAAGTTTCTACGACAACTCCTTCGATACGAAGTGCCCGGGTATAAAGAACCAAAAAACAACAAATCGTGCCCACATCGTTCTTTACTTAGGCAGCGCTAGCGCGCTGCCTATGATACTGGTAATTAAGTATCCATAAATAAGGTAGCAAGCACAGATAAAGAGAAAGTCGGTACGGCAACTTTCATTTATCTAGCCACCTTTGTTATGTGAAATAAAACTAGCGTGGTCAAATAAAACATTACGGTGCGTGTAGTCATAAATGGGTTCTACGAGGGCTCAGACAAAATTTTCACGGTTTCCCTCTTTTTATCCCCCCAAGCTAATATTTTTACTCTCCAATTTAGTAACTCTTTATCTATGCTCTTTATTATTGTATGTGGTAATGCTTACATGAAAATAGAGACTTCGACATCTCTTGCAGGTAATGGAACTAATAAATTTTGTGAAAAAAAGCAGTCAGTTTTATTCCAGGGATTTTGGAATGTTTAATACGCTTGTCGTCCTACATTAATTTGGTATTGTAAGACTTCCTGTAAAAAATAATAATACCGGAACCTAGTATTAGTAGCTTCTTTTCCCATAAGATATTGGATGGCAAATATTTCAATATATGAAATGCACCCTTGTTCCATTTTTTGTTATTTCTCTATGGTAATAAATATCTATAAGCAGGATAGTACGTATCCATACAGTTAAAGAGCTCTGTCTCTGGACCGCCAAAGTTGTGTTTTAGTCGTTGATGCCGTCTTCCATTCTTGGGTCTTTCTTTAATAAGAGACAGTTTTCTGCTTTATAGTGGCGAGGCCTGGCCAGCTGCTGCTTCTGTACTTGATGCCATAGATGTGGCCTAAACATAGTTCTTGAGGCAAATCAAAAAGATCAGGTGGTACGACTTTCACTCGAGCACCCAACTGACCCCCCTCCCCACTCTCGGTAGCTTGCCACGCGAGTCATACAGAGGTTTTGTCATCTAGTCCGCATACCAGCAAAAACTCCCATCAATATACTATTCTATTTGAACTCCCCTGCACGTGGCTGGAAGCACCAGTGCGGACGGCCTCGGCACATATTGAGAGACAGTCTCACCCAGTACTTCTCCATGATCATTACTGATCTCTTAGAAGCAGTCACGCTTGCAAGAGACCATTCGGACTTGAGGCGAAGAGTCCCATCTCTATTAATGCTGGACCAACAGCAGGAGCAATGATTCATCAGGAGCAGTTTGTTGAATAGTCTACAATGCTGATCTTTTCTCTTTCCTCTTTTCCTTTGGTAATTGGTACGATATTAGAAATGGTTCTTGTTTTCTTTAAACGTAGTTGAATTCATCAATCAGCAAAGGCGATTTTTATATACAAAGTATCGTTTTAATCCGATAAAAAGGAAACATATTAATAATACAATATGCTTTACATAAATAATTTTTCTTAGCCCCTCATTAATCACTGTAGCCGAATTAATTGGCGCATATTTTCTCTCTGAAATTTAAACTTTTGGTAGGCATTTACTAATGTTAATGATGTTGAGACTTAGAAAGTGTCGGGGCTTTTCTTTCTTGCCGAAATTTAATTCTAACCAATATTCCCAGAGGGAATGTTATCCCAGGAGAATAAAACTACCTTATGTCATGGAATCAAAAGGATAGTTAAATTTTAGAGGTTTCAAGCCCAAAGATATAGAAACAAGATTCCGGCCACAAGTAAAATAACAAGAATAAGAACTACAAAGGATTTTACTCCCAAAAACTAAACTGCTATGTAATACTTCATGAAAAATTAAGGTAATAATCCTAGGCTATAACGTTAGTTTGGATTAGCAGGGCTGGTCAAATTAAGAAGGCATAGCATGAAAAGAATCATTAACACGCAACAATCTCTATAACATATTTAACTGCGTGTCTTCTTAGCATGGTCCCGGCATTCAAAAGCATAGAAACTAGTAAAGCAGAGTTTACAGCCCCATCTCCATGCAAATTACATCTTGAAGATAACAATAACCTAGTTTTAGACACATTGAAGTTGTTTTTGTTTTTAAATATTACTTTAAATTATAGATTAATTTAAAATAAAAAAAATTATCATTTTAAATAAAAAAAAAAATGTTTGTGAGAATTATTCTCTTAAACCAAAACAAAATTGGTCAGCACTCATTTGTTTATAGGGTTGCTGAAGAGCGGAAAAGAACCACCTAACATGCTTGTGAATCCAGAATTACCAGGAAATGGTAAAATTACCAAACATACGTTTAGTTAGGCGTAGGCTGGTATGCACACTATTTTATATAAATCGGTTTACTGTGGTGTCAAATATGTTTGTCAATTTGCTTGTTTTTTTTTCGATTTACTTAATTTTCTGTTTTTTGCCTCATATCCTGTTTCTTGTTTTGTGATTTTTGTAACAAGTATTCTTACTGTTGCAGTAAGTGTTCTTATTCTACATAATGTCAGACGGGTATCAAAAGGACGTATCTCCATAATTGTAAACTTTCAGAAGAGCAGAAAAAAGCCTCACAACTTTTCTATTTCCCGTCTGATAACCGTAAAACAAAAACGGATTGATACGTTTTGGTTTTACATATCGATTCGTTTTTATTTTACGGTTACCGGAGGGGAAATAAAAATTTGTGAGGTTTTTTTCTGCTATTCTGAAATTTTATAATTATGGAGATACGTCCTTTTGATAACCGACTGACGATAACAAACATTATGCTTACATTTATTTTATATGAATAAAGCTTAAATTTATTTAAATTTACTTAAGCAACGATTGACCATGAAGGCTGGTAGTATATCTCAACTACTACAGCTAACAACTAACTGCAGCCCCTAGCCGCTTGACGCCAAAACAGCTACGCACGATCTTCCTCCTTCCATATTTATTCAAACCCTCCCTCTTTAGACCCTCCCAAGAAGTTCCCACTTCCTTTAAGCTTTTCTCACGACATTCTCCCACACCATTCGAGGACGACCTGCTTTTCGTTTGGCCCTAGAGAATTGGCCGACAAGGACAATCTGTCATCCTTCATCAGCAGAGCGTGTCCTAGCCATCTCAATCTTTCACTTATTATAGCTTTAGTAAGCGTAGTATATCCCTACTGATGTATATATCTCATCGGTATACCTCTGATGAGCCCTATTCGACAAGATATGGTCACCGGTTTTCGTTTTTTATTTTCAGTTCGATCAAGAGTAGTGTTGTAACTGGTAAAATTGTTCATGGTAAAATTGGGTATTTTAAGTGTTTTACACTAATTTTACGGACCCCCATAAAATTCGTATTTTACCAATTTTATGTAACTTACGTATTTTACCGGTATTTTACGTATTTTACGAGGCCTTGCAATTTTCAGACCCCAAAAGCGCAAAGAGACTTGCAGAAAGAGTTGAATATGACTTTGTTTTGTGTATAGATGTGTTCCACGGTTTAAAAGGCCGTCTGTCTGATTTAGATCTCTTGTTATCAGAATGATAAAGTGTATTATAGTACGGGTAATTATAATTTTAAAATGGTGAAACAATAGTTGAAATAAAATTACATTAGTTCTATGAACTGTTCAAGACAGAAAGGGCTACAAGCAGGATTGACATACAGTAAACAACAAAAAAAAATTAAATAGCCGAGAAAAATGAGGGTAATGTCAGCCAGCGGAAAAAATTAAGCGAAAATTATAGAGGCAGATATTTCGTCACCGACTTCCGCCCAGCCGTCTTCAATGTTCAAAAAATAAGGAAACTAACCTTGTGAATTAGCTCTAACTAAGCAGAAGCAACTTTGAATTAAACATACCAAAATCCATTCCAGAATTAATGACAGACTATTTACCAATTAGATTGGGCAAGAATTCTCTGCTTAGTGATTGACTTAGCTCGTCTACTGCCCTAATTTTCATTAAAAGTGTGGTATGATGATCTCAATTTAAGCTGAAGAAAAATTTTATTTGAATCCTTTAATTTTAAGTTATGGTAAATTGGGTTTATAGGAATATCTCCAACATCTCTATTTAATGCAAGATCTATATTTATAGATTTTTTTTTTAATTTTAATTGCCTTCCTAACAAATAATGGAATGCCATTTGCTTCAGATATTAAAGTTACCTCATCAAAAAGAACCGTATAATCTGGATTTCCAACAATGTGGAGGGCTAAAGAAGAATCAATATCCTCATTTTATTTTAAATTCCACATCTCCGAGAAATCTTGAATTCATGCCGTCTTTTCCCGGGGAGCTGGCGTTTACCCTCCCCCCGGAAAATACCCCCACGGAGTATTCTTCCTCCTCTAGGAAAATTCCTCCCAAATTACCGCGTTGATAATTACGGATTTTAATTAGAAGTTAAATTAAAAATTCTACTCTCCTGTTTAAATCAGGGGCAATCGTATTGCATTACCTAAGGGAGAGATGATGGGAGGGTGGAGATAGAAATTGATATATAATCCTTAGGACCATGTCCAGGACTTTCATTTCTTTTCTTTTTTTTGGGGGGGGGCTCCAGAACAGGCACGGTTAGCTGAACCAGAATCTAACTCTGAAGGAGAGGAGCCTGTTCTGCAATCAAATCCTGTTGAAGACAGTCTTAATGATTGTGAAAGTAACTGATTCCAAAACACTGACATTACTAGTACTGCCAAAAGCTCTTAACAGTGTTGTATGAGATTTAGACACTGTATGTGCTCTCCGAGGTTGAAACACTAATAAATGTTTTCCTCAATCCCACCCTGTTTAAAGGTCCTGCTTTGGCCATCTCACGAGATATTACAAAGCAATTAGGCTGTTTTACATAATACCAACACAGATTTAAATTAAGAGGATGGGGAGTTCTCTTCATTTTTAGAGCTATTGAATACAATTCTTCTTCGTCCAGCCTGAGGACACATCTACGCTATCCAAGCCACTCTTTCACAATATACATTTTCTTCTTTTTTTTATTTGGTACTGGTGAAACCCATGTTTTATGTTCGTTTGATTCTTTTGTTCCCTCCCCTTTTTTATGTGTTCTCTTTTAAACCTTTTTTAACGTATATTTTGTTTCACTCTTTTTTTAGTTTTATCAGTTTTTATCTTCTCAACTTCTGACATTTGGCAGCTTAATATTTTTGATTAATGAACGGTTCTGCCATTCTGATATTATTGTTTTTGTCATTGTTTTGCCAGTTTTATTGTGTTTTTTTTTTTTTAATTATTTTATTTTTGGTTTTGTGACTCCAAAATACGAATTCGGCCCTTTGGGGGTTGTGACAGAAATTTTTTGAAATAAATATCTTATCTTATATATATGCTGAGGGGGCTTATCATTGCTCATAAAGATGACCACTTAACACTTATTCACTAAGCTTTTGGTCCACATACTAATTTCTAGAAAAAGTCAGGCACATCTTCCTCGTCCTGTTTTTTTTTCTGCTTAAGTGCTGCGTGGGGACGTGTGGGGACGAAAATGATGATTTGGTTCATTTTTTATGTTTATGTAAGGAGTTAAGAGGTTTGAGAGAGGAAATTTTTCCGGGGTGGTTCGAAAGGGAGGAATGGGAGGGTAATATATTAAGAGATAG
The DNA here is from genome assembly GCF_049724085.1 of Artemia sp. Qi Xiang Cuo. Classification (NCBI taxonomy): domain Eukaryota; kingdom Metazoa; phylum Arthropoda; class Branchiopoda; order Anostraca; family Artemiidae; genus Artemia; species Artemia sp. Qi Xiang Cuo. Next base: position 22,243,886 of record NC_142811.1, read on the forward strand.
AAATTTTTTGAGGATAAAGAATTTAGGGGTTTATTGGACTGGGCATGAAGCATAGAGATCATTTTCTTTAAATTTATTTTTATTTTGTTTATAATAAGAATATTTTCATTTATTATTTTTGAAGTGTATTGTGTGTTAACCATGGCCCAGTAGGGCTTTTAGTGTTAATAAATCATATCATATCATACTAATTTCTAGAAAAAGTCAAACACATCTTCCTCGTCCTGTTTTTTTTTTCTGCTTTAGTGCTGCGTACAATCTTTCGATAATCGCAGAATTGATGAAATGCAAAACTGCAACCGAAAAAGAGAAAAACATAGAAAATTACCGCATTTTCAGAAAATTACCATGCCGGACTGGGCAAGGAGCATCATGTTACAGCTTGATTAAATGCAAAACTGCAACCCAAACAAGAAAAAGATAGCAAATTACCAGTAGCAATGACATTTCCCTCTCCTCTACCAAAAGTGATAGAATAAATGACACTATCATGTGCAGGAAGTTGTGCAACTGGTGCAGCTTCATGTGCCAAATCCCAAATATGCAAATGTCCATCTCTATCACCAGATGCCAGAAATCTGCCATCAGGTGAAAAGCTTACACATTGGATCGATGCTTTATGACCTGTCATGTTAAATACACATTTGCCTAAAAGTATTAAAATATCTATCATAAACTAAAATATTCCTTATTTTAAAGAGTTAAGAATAGAAATAGGGTAGTCAGATTTTTTTTTCTAGAAATAATTATATTTAAAGTGTTTCTACCAAACACACAATTACAGAAAATTTATGTTAAAGCAATAATGATACACAAAAAAACAAGCATAAATGACAGTGTGTTCTTATAATTTGCTCGGTGTTTCATAGATATCATTATTGTTAGTCTTCTTGTTATTGTACACATTTCAAAAAGTCCAAATTGGGTTAACGGTCTAGAGATAGTAAGCATATTAATGAAATGACTTAAGAACATCTGAGAACGTCTTTAGAACATCTTAGAAAACGCCTCGCGTGCCTTCTAAAGAACGGAAAATAATTTGCACTTTCCTGAAAAAAAAAATACTAATTACGTTTTTTCTCTTTTTTAGCTTTCTTACATCCAAAGTTATTAAGTTTTTCATGAACGAAGATTAGCGTCTGTAATAAACTGTCAATCCACATTCATTTGTTTTTTTTCAGCAATCTTGGTTATAATGGTGACTTTTTTTTCTTTTTTCTATATTAGGAGAAATAAAGATACAGCTGGAAATAAGGATTTTTTTCAGTAGAATTCAAATTATGTTCTGGTGTTTAGAATGCACGGGGGGCTACAGCCCTACTCGTCTTAGTTTCTGCTCGTTTTGAGTTTGACTCGGTTATTTATTGTAATTTATATTCTTTTTGGGTATTATTGACTTATTGGTGGTGATCTATGATAGTTTCAAGTTCGGATGACTATTTGACTTTATTTCTGCTCATATTTGTTTTAATGTAGCTCTTTACCTTTCTTTGAAAAACTTCTTTCGTAGAAAGTTTTCTTAAATTAATCAAGACAAGGGTGAGTTATTAGGAGGAATGTTTGAAATTTCGAACGAAAGGTGAGTCTTCAAAGAATGCTTAATGATTGTTGCGGCTAAAAGCTTGTCAATTTTTAGTGCATAGCTTGAAAGTGAGGATTTTCTTTTTAAAAAATGTTTTTACAAAAGTAAAGGTATTATTCAACGCATCTTCCACCTGAAGCTAACTCATTTTCCCATCATTTCGGCGATTTATGGATTCCTTGCCAGCAACACCATTCGTCACCACTCAGCCTAGGAGCGAATAAAGCCAATTTTTGATATCTCGACTGAAGTGATGCATAGTGGTGTCCTAGTGATGCATAGTGGTGTCCTATTTCCTTGGAATCACCAAGGAAACAAGTGGTAGCCGTCTGGTGAACGTAGTGGATGAGGCGAAATTTCCAGAATTTTTCGAAAAGTTTTTAATCGATCTAGCTAACTGATGGCGAACGATTTCATGCTGAAAAACTGCATCTTCGTACCGAATTACATATTCGGTTGTTTTTTGTTCAATATTCTCTCCAGACTAAATTTATTGCCGTTTTTAAATATTTCCTGTAAATTTTCACAAGATTTTAAAACTAAAAAGCGACTGACACCCATCTAATCTCACCAAATACTGATCGATACCTTCTCACTGCGGATATTCGGCTTTTATGTTCTTCGTTCGGGTTTCACGTACAATTTCTAATGCTTAGATTTAATGTACAAACCTATTTTTGTCACCAGCAACAATTTCGAACCAAAAATGACTTCTTTTATAGCACCTAGGCAGTATTTCGGATATGAAAAATAACCTTGAAATGACTTTCGACTTCAAATCGTATAGAAGCCAATCTCCAAGCTTGTAAATGAATCCCGATGGTTTTAGGCGTTCAGAGACTAATTAGGCGTTCTGAACGCCTAAAACCATCGGGATTCATTTACAAGCTTGGAGATTGGCTACTATACGATTTGAAGTCGAAAGTCATTTGAAGGTTATTTTTCATATCCGAAATACTGCCTAGGTGCTATAAAAGGAGTCGTTTTTGGTTCGAATTGTTGCTGGTGACAAAAATAGGTTTGTACGTTAAATCTAAGCATTAGAAGTTGTACGTGAAACCCGAACGAAGAACATAAAAGCCGAATATCCGCAGTGAGAAAGTATCGATCAGTATTTGGTGAGATTATAAAAGAAGTATATTTCTAATCAGTGGAAGCAAATAAAATACCAAGTTTGAAATAAGTCAAATTTATATGGAAATAGTTTGATTCTTTAACCAAGGTTGTGCTCGATTTGGATTATATGATCCCAGGAACAGTAAGAAAACATAGTTTTCAATTCTTCTCATATAATTTGTGCTGAAGAATAGATTTATTTAACTGGAGTTGCCTTATAACATTGTTACTAATTTATGCTCTTTGTTTGGAAGCAAAATAGCGTCATCTATAATAATTCTCGACAGCAGATTCTAGAGTGCATTCATATTGTGATACATGTATACAGAGTCCTTGAATAGTGAAATTTACCTACAATTAAAGTGAAGATCTGATGCTAGAGTAAAGAAACGTCTTCAGGACACTGTTCTCTATTGTTTAAATTTACTCGACTGTCCCTGGCTATGATAATTGGATTGTGCAATGACCGACCAAAATAGGAAGATTATTTTAAACCCATTACTGAACTAAGTCACGAGATCTATGCTTGATGGTGCGAAAATTGATCTGATTATTGGAAAAGCTGTAAGTCTTTTTTATCATGGTACTATTATCAGTGCTAAAGAGTTTCTGTATAAAGAGCTGAATATTCAGAGCCGGTGTGTGAAAAATGCAAAGGATGAAGATAATGTATTTGACATTTGTAAACAGTTAAATCAGGCAGCAAAGGATAATTTGCCTGTTCCCACTTTTGTTATATTCTCACCTTCTGAAACACCAACAATCGGGGAGGCAGTCTCGGCTACCTTAGTCTCGAAAGTTAATGAACTCTCTCGGAAAATTGACGGCTTTTTAGAGAATGCGACGCATTCTGGCCCTGTTTGGCCAGCTAGAATTGATACCAACATAACAATTAACCCTGCCCCAGCTCCTACGTTTGCCGTTGTATTAAAAAACTGTCCTTCAAACCTGACCTCACCTAATTCTCGTAAGGACTTCATCGATAAAATTTGCCCTGAGGCCTCAGGTGAAATAACTGAACTTAAAAAATCGACTTGAGAACGGAAACTTGCTGTTAAGTCAAAGCGTGCAGCGAATAAAATAGCCAAGAATGCTAAAAACAGTACCTCAGGCATCTCGGTGAGTGTGAAATCCCCACTGTTTATAAGGATCCTGAAAGGTGTACCGATCCAATACGATGAGAATCAAATAAAATCTCTTGTACCAAATTGCGTGAAAGTTTCACAGTGCGGAAAGTGCCGAGTGTTCAAGGTCTACTTTGAGTCAAAACAAAACCTGGAACAGTTCATAAAAGTTTCTGTAAAAGTTGGCTACGAAAAGCTTTCTGCACAAGCATTTGTATATCTCCCAAAGCGTTGTTTCTCATGTCATAAGACTTGGCATCTGGCCTTGCAGTGCTCTAATCCGGCCCTCTGCTCTCGCTGTGAATCATGCGATCATACCTCAAACAGTGCCTCTCCGTGTTCGGAAAAAATTTTATGTCTAGAATGTAAAGTTACTGGCCATACTTGTAACAGTGTAAAGTGTCCTAATAACAACAGTCAACTAGCAAAGCCCATGGTATGACATGGATGTGTCTACTACTACGCAAGCTGTACTTTCGTGGAATATTAATGGTGGACTTTTAGTAAAAATTCCTGTGATAAAAGGTTTGCTTTCGAATTGTGACGTATTGTGCTTGCAAGAGCATTTTTTGACGAGTCATAGTTTAGGCCTTCTGAAAATTGACAATAATTTTACTAGCTATTCGGTGCCCGCTAAACGATCCGCTTCTAGTGGCCGCCCCTCGGGTGGTATTGCGATGCTTGTTAGGACCTCGTGCCGGTCGAGTATTGTTGATTCATGTGATTTTTTTCTTGCAATCCTTATAGAAGAGTATATTGTTGTAAATGTCTATCTCCCGACAGATTACTGTACTCGCCAATCGGAATTTTTATTTATTTTTGTGTGTGACAAACTAGGGTCTTGCCTTTCAAAGATTTGCCAGTTAGATAAGTGCTGTATTATTAGAGCAGCTTTTAACTATAATTTAACTGACGCCTCGTTATTGCGTACTTCTATTTTGTCTGGTATTTTTGACGATTGGCTTAGGATATTGCCGAAAGATCTTGATTACACTTACACACACCATTCAAGTCACGTATCGAACCTTGACCATGCAGTTTCTTCTATAAATCTCCAAGTGTCACCTATTCACGTCGTTACTGATTTCCAACTATCAGACCACCTTCCAATATCTGCATCTATTTATTGTTCCTCTGCTCAGTCTACTCCCACTACACAACCACTTCAGCCCCACGCCCAATTTTACAGGGACTGGGAAAATATCCAAGATGACCTTTTTGCTGCAGTAACTAATTATGTCCTTCATAAAATTCATGTTCTGTTCCAGCTGCTCATGGAAAATCCGCAAGTTGATGCAAATGAAATACGGATGTTGCTAGATATCTATCTTGCACAAATTTGCCATGCTCTGCGATGCGCAGAAAAAGCCAGTATACCTCTTAAATGTATACGTCGGGGTGTCACAAAGCACTGGTCCAGTAATCCGAGCCTAGTTGAAGCTTGGAGAAAATCCAAATATTGGTACTATGTGTGGCTCGAGTGTGAGCATCCTCACTCTGGCTTGACTTCTGAAATTTGTCTATCTACTAAAAAAAAGTATGCAAGAGAAATATGCATACATATGTACCAAATAGATGAATGGACATCCCGGCAAGCTTCCCTGTACCAACCTTCCATGTGAAGAAATGTATCAAGAGATCCTCCTGGGGCCCACCTATCTGCTCAAGTTATTCCTGATTCCGAATGGAATTCATACTTCTCTGCTGAATTCTCCCCACCAGATGCCGCCCTACAGTCCGAATATGAAGATAAGCTTGATAAATTTCTGTTTAGGTGTCCAACCGACAATTTTTGTTGTTTCAGCTGAGTCTGTTCTGCGAGCAATCCAACGCCTAAGGCGCAAGAAATCTTCTGGCATCGATAAAATCAGCGCTCTTCACGTTCTGCATGGAAGCCAGCTGCTGGTAAAGCATATTGCTCTTTTGATGCAGATGATTGTTACCCAAGGAGTTATACCGTCTTCTTTCTCAATTGGAGATCTCACTCCAATTCCAAAGAAAGGTAAACTCGCAACCCAGTGCTCGTCCTTCCGCCCTATAACAGTGGCCACTACCTTCTGTAAGCTTTTTGAACTTCTGTTCATTGACCATCTGAACACGAAATGCTATGTTCCACCTTACCCATTTGGATTCCAGCCACGTCTCGGTTGTGCCCACGCTTTGACGGTTGTCGCGAACGCATTGATCGATGCTGATGCATCAGGGAAACTCTCGTGTTGGCTGGGCATGAGGTTCGTAAAGCGTTCGACTCTATCATTCACGCCGCTATGCTACTCCATGCAGCAAAACGTGGAGTGAGCCCCTCATATATCAGAGCCCTTCGAGACATGTATTATCGTCTTAATGTTCGCCTAATACTTCACCCATTAGCTAAAGTTGAGGGCTCTCAAGTCTATGCACCAACCCCTAATATTTTTGTCAATGTTGAAAAAGGTACCCGTCAAGGTGCTGTTTCTTCCCCTTCAATCTTCAATAATATAGTTCTTGATGCACAGTCAGCTGTTCCCACATCTTTCATCTTTGCCGGTCTTGATTTATCTCTTGCATGTTATGCAGACGATATTTTGAATTTGAGCCACACTATCAAGCGCATAAGCGAGATTTTCGCAACGCAACAATCTGAGTATACGAAACTAGGTCTTCAGTTCAATGCTGAAAAGTCCAAAGTTGTATTCTTCAACTGGAAGCAAGCGTCGCCTAGGGATATTCATCTCGGAAATAATAGTATTAAACCAGTAGATCATATCACCTACCTTGGTCTTCCCATTGGTTTTCCAATAATGCACACGCAACAACTATTAATTGCTCACATTGAACGTAGAGCTAGGTTATCATATGCTTCTTTTGTATCTAATAAGTTACGCTTCAACCGCCATCTTCTCTCAAAACTTTTTAACTCTCTCACTCCACCACATTATCTGTACATATCGCCGTTTTGGAAAATGCTCACAATTTCTGACAAGTCAAAAATTCGTTCAGTCTTCTTCCGGTTCGCAAAATATCTTTTACGTTTTCCCCCTTGGACGCCCAATTCTTATTTGATTAGAAAATTCAGCATTGCTGACCCCATTATAGCCGTGGAAAAGCAAATTAGTGCTTATAATTCCCGTTTAATGAAGTTGAATCATCCCTGGTCGTCAGTATTAACCCATTAGTTAAGATGTATTTGTTGTGTTTTTTTTTTTTTTTTTTTTTTTTTTTTTTTTTTTTTTTTGTGGTTTTTTTTTTTTAGGTGTTTGTTTTCGCGCTTAGTGTAATTAGTGTTTGGTTGTTTTTTGTTTTTTACCAATTATGGCTTGATGCAATGATGTTCATATTATTTATGTTTGTTCAGTATCTAGGAGCCTAAAAAAAAAAAAGAAAAGAAACATATCGCGTACCTACAGAGCAGTGTATAATTGTGTTTTTCTTTCTCGTTTTGTGTAATTTGTTCCAAGAGCTGATTTAGATCTTAGCCCCAGCGTTCGTCACTACAAACCACATGTATAACTCCTAAGTTTATGTTTATTGCTTTTTTTTTTGTTGTTTTGCTTATTGCTCCGTCTTTTCCTTTTTTTGTATGACGGGTTTTCCAATAAATAATAATAATAATTAGATGGGTGTCAGTCGCTTTTTAGTTTTAAAATCTTGTGAAAATTTACAGGAAATATTTAAAAACGGCAATAAATTTAGTCTGGAGAGAATATTGAACAAAAAACAACCGAATATGTAATTCGGTACGAAGATGCAGTTTTTCAGCATGAAATGGTTCGCCATCAGTTAGCTAGATCGATTAAAAACTTTTCGAAAAATTCTGGAAATTTCGCCTCATCCACTACGTGTCCAACTTATATTGAGGAGCTGAGGCCAGCAACTCAAGGCTTGATAAAGAGTCGGAATATATGATAATATTATTTGAATTTGCAATCAAAGGTTGGTTTTCCTTAAGGTGTTCTAATGCCGTTATTATGGCATTTAACTCAGCAGACATTATAGATAAATTATTATATAGTCTCTCGCCCATTGCAATTTTCAGGTGAGGAAGGAAAACACCACTTGCAACCTTCTCATTCATTTTTGACCCATCAACAAATATTTGGAAGTGATTTTTATAGGTAATTGTATTAAGTTCTGCAATTTTTTTCTGGACAAAAGCAATGGGGATTAAATCTTTATTCCACTTTGAGAAGTCATAATTTATTATGGGACTAGACCAATTCCATGGGGGGATCGGGGGACAGTGGGTGCAATAGACTTTGCTGGTATGGGGAACTTCTTCTGAATATTGGCATACTCATCTGCAATGCCTCTATACATGGCTGGATTTCTTAACCAATTATGTAATGCGTGTGAGCTATTTGATTCAATTTTTGTAAGATGTTTTGTCAAGAGAAACCTACGTCTCTCCCTTATTGTTGTTAATCCACTCTCCATAAGCAGAAACTTGGTGCTTGTGGGTTTCCTAAGACCAAATATGAGACATATTATATCGTTTTTTATTGTTTTAATTTTGTGCATCTGGGTCTTTGCATATGCACCATAGCCGATAGTCAATATGAACCCATAGTCAATAATATGGGTTCTTATATTTGATTTATAAAACTAGAGTAACGTTTTTTCCATAGAGTCCCTGGGTGTGGAAAGAAGTCTTTTTATCATAATTTTTTAACTATAGCATTTTTTTTATTGCGTTCGAAATGTGGAGGTGGAAATTAATTTTTTGGTCAAGCATTGAGACCTAGATAATTAATATGATTGTCTTCTGGAATAGTTGTCTTATTTAGAGTTAGTTTTGCATTAACATGGTTTCGCTTCCGGTGAAATTGGATTATTTTTGACTTGGTGTGGTGCAATGGGTAAATCTGAATGTTGAGGGAATTTTTCAAGCTGGAAAAGTGACTTTTGCAGATTTGACTGTGCTATCTGAAAGGTGTTGCCAGATGACCAAATCACCAGATCATCAGCATATTGTAGATTCGTGTGGGGTAGGTTCATGTCCCAGAGATATAAGGCAAATAGGAGGCAACTGAGAACTGCTCCCTGAGGTAGGCCTTTGGTTATTGTCTTTTGGGGTGAAGAGGCTGAACCAACACAAACAATGAAACTTTGCACTTCTATGAAGGATTTAATAAAAGATACTAGATTAGGGGGTACTCCAAAGTTTGCAAGTTTTTTTTAAAAGGATTTGGTGGTTCACATTGTCATATGCCCCTTCAAAATCTAGGAAAGCTGCAACTAGGACATTATTTTTTGAGAAAGATTCATTTATTCCATTTGTTAGCAAAATGAAAGCATCTGTTGAGGAGTGGTGTTTCCTGAATCCAGATTGAGTGTGAGGGATCATATTATTTTTTACAACATACCAGAGGAGTCTGTGATAGATCATTTTCTCCATTATTTTCCCCATCACAGGAGTAATCATAATGGGCCTATAAGACTCAGGGTTATCTTTTGGTTTATTTTTCTTTAGGATTGGTAGGAGGGACGAACATTTCTATATATTGGGGAACCTAGAAGATGCCCAAGCGTGATTATAACAATTTAGCAGTTCTTGTTTGTATGAAGCTGTGAGATTCTTTATCCACGTAGGGTGTATATTGTCATAGCTGCTGCTAGTTTTGGTCCTAATATGATGTATTGCATTATTCAATTCCTGGATTGAAAATGGATTAGTTATGTACTCGGATCCTGGGCGTGGTTGGTAACTTGGGTTCATAGGAATTGTGGACAGTTTGCTTTGATTATTTAATGTTAGCTTATTAACAAAAAGAGTTGCAAATAGGTTAGCTTTTTCATTATCATTGTCATAATGGGTATTATTATGTAAAAGCTAAAACAGCAATGTACTGAATGAAGTCTTTTCCCCACAAATGTGACTTATTATTAAACATGTAGTTGGCTAATGTGTTTGTCTGGAGAGACTGTTTACAGAATTATACAAGTATGCACAATTGTTATATATTATTATCCTTTTTAGATTCGATTCTGTGTTTAATTTTTTTACATATGTAGTAGGTGATGGTTTTTTTTATGAATTCTGTCCTAGCTGCCTTTTTTATCCTCCATTTATTTAGGCACTCATTTGTCCACCATGCTTTGGGAATTTGTTTAGGGAATGTTTTCTTAGGGGTTGTCCTGGGGATAGCATGATTAGCTGTATTTATTAGTAAAGATGTCAAGGCTTCAGCATGTGTGTCAACTGTTGTGTTAGAAATGCATGAACTTTGGGTGAAACTTGTAATTTCATCATTTAGCTTACTTTGGAACACAGACCAATTTGCTTTAGTGTTGATATATTTGGAGGTATGAGATAAAGTTTCAGCAGGTTCATTTAGGGAGCAAACTATAGCAAAGTGGTCAATACATAGACTATCAATTTTATTTATGTAACTTGTTCAAAAAATTTAATGACACAATTTGTAGGTCAATTGTGGAGAATCTGCCACTTTTGGGGTTGGAATATGTATTCAGGTTTGGAGGGGTAGTAACAGCTAATTCATTAATATTTGAAGTCATATACTCAGTGAATTTACCAGCTTTATTTGCTGGTTCATTCCCCCACAAAAGGCTTTGGGCATTGAAATCTCCACAAATAATGATATTTTTCAACATATTAGAATTATTTATATAATTAAAGAAATACTTGGCATCTGTAGTTTGGCCATTAGGGTTATAAAAGCTTATTATGTAGGTTTTTAAATTATTCAGCCAAACACTGATACCAATTACATCAACATCATTTGCAAAATCTGGAAAATTGATGCAACAAAATTTTATATTGATTTTAACTAATAAAGCTACCCCACCTCCTTTTCTCTCTGAAGATCTATCCTTTCTGAGGATAGCATATCCCAGAGACTTAATTTGTTGATTTTGGGTTAAATGAGTTTCCTGGAGGCAAGCAATATTAATGGAATTATTATTCATAAAAGATATTAGTTCATTTAGCTTATTTTCTGTGAGTGATCTTACATTCCATTGGAGTATTGATATATGTTGTGTTGTTGATTTATTCTTCATATGACTGTGTCTCAATGTTCAGCTTTGTTAAAAGTAAAGCAAGATCTTTTTTTGCTTGAATGAGCATATCATCTGGGGTGTAGATTTTTGCCAATTCTGCAATGATTTTTGTTTTCTGTAGTTGATGTATGTTCATGGTCCGAACTGCATTACAGTTTAGAATGAATAAGCATATATTTGGGGATTGCATTTTTGGTTGTGCATCCTGTTTGTTGGTTAGGGGATTGATTCCTGGTAGTGTTTCTGCTTGGGAGGGGGGCCAGGCTGACCTCATCTCACCGGACAAGGAGGCTTGTTGGCTTGGTGATTCCTTCTGATAGGGATTTGAGCTAGGGGGCTTAGAAGATGGTGTTTTATATGGGGTGCTTGATGCATTGGGGGTTTTGGTTGGTTTCATTACAGGCTTTATTTGGTATTGTTGGGCAGTATTTGCTTCCATTGCTGCAAAGGGGTATGGGATGGCCTTCTCTGTTGATATTTGGAGTTTAGAGCCCTTTTCTTGTATGCAGGGCATAATGATTTATTTGTAGATTCATGTGGGCCTTTGCAATTGATGCATGTAGGCTGAGTGTTGTTGCAAGTTGTCAGCTCTTTAGGATAGAAAGATTTACAATTACTACACTCTCGGAGAATTTCATTGCATTTGTTTGTCGTGTGTCCCAGTTTGTGACACTTCTGATACTGGATAGGCTTAGGTTTGTATTCCTTGTGTGGTTTCATTTGCCCAAATAGGAATAACTTTTCTGGGATACTAATTTTTTCCTTCAGTGTGAATAAGAAGAATCTACTAGTTTTTAGGCCATTAGCGTTAGGTTTGCCAAGTTGGGTAACATCCTCAACTGGGATTGTGTTTCCAGCCCTATCTGAGAGGCCTTCTTTTAACTCCTGAGTGGATATCTCTGGGGGAACGTTATAAACTACTATTTTTGTTGGTGATTGTTTTGGGTTCCAATTAGATGCAATAATTGGGGTATTCAGAAGGGATTTTAGGTTAATTATTATATCTGCTGATTTCTGATCTTCTACAGCTATTAGCAGAGATCCATCACGGTTAATATTAAGAGAGAATATTGATTTTAGCAATTTAAAAATTGCAACTCTTATTGCAGTGATCATTTTTATTTCAAAGGGGGTAGTAGGAGTAATTTTAAGGTAAATTCCTTTGTTTTTGGAGGGTGTATCTTGGGCAGGGAGAGGGGAAATGCTTTTGATTGGGGAGATTTTTTTCCTTTTTTTTAGAGCTTCTAGAGAGGACATCTTGAAACCCATTATCATCATTTATGGTTACATTAGCCCCTACACTTATCATTGTCCTATTCTCGGAATTGGAGCTATCATTTCAACTTTGAGATAGTGTGCTTGACCAGCCAAGATGGGTATCTTTCACTATGGCACTTTCACTGGAATTTGATTTGGGATCTGGTGGCAATTTTTTTTTGGACGACTTCAAAACATTGCCTATTGGAAAAAGCTTAAAAAAAAAAAAAAAAAAAAAAAACTAAAAAAAGAAGGGAAAATAGAATGATACCAAACCGACTGCACTATACTATGGAGAGGAGAAACACCACAGTATAGCCCTGAGGATGAGTTGAGCAGGATTGGTTTGGTACAACTGCTGATTAGAAGCGATAATAATTCACAAGAAAATATTTAATTTTCTTATAAGGTTGCTAGTCTTAGTTCACGGACTTATCTTCCTCTTCTTCCGAACAAAATTTCAACTATGAATAAACACCCTGGGCATTGATTATGAACTTTGTACATCTTCACTGCTTCCACCGTCTTTAACAATAATACTACCCTGGTAAGTGACCACTTGATTGATCTCCTCGTTGCCCAAGGACTTTAATTGAAATCCCGTTTTTAATAGATGGAAAGTGAGCTTGCTTTGAATATGAAAAATGTGTTTGAATATGAGAACTCAAGCGCTTTCACATAAGCCTAACAAGACCTAAAAAAAAATTACTAGCGTTGCTAGCAGATCAGCCGTACTCAGAAGAAGGAGAGTAATTTTAAACAAGCTCAACTTCAATTTATAAATCTGTATTTCAATCGAAGGTCCAAATTTATTTGGATTCTGTCTTAAATTTTCTGATAGTAGAGAAATAATTTAGTTTTTAGACCATTCTTAATTAAGTAGCAATAGATGGCGTTGTGTTTTCCTTAGAGAAAACTTGAGCCCCTTCTCTTATCAGTTTTCATCAGTTACTCATTTTGTCATCAGTTGATGAAATATTGGAAAAAATTTATGAACACAAAAATAGGTTGATAAAAAAAAACGAAAGATTAATTTTATTAGCAAGTATCTTTTTTTTTTAATGTATGTACACAATTCAAACCGTCAAACCAATTACAAACCGTCACCGTCTGTTACACCCCTTCATTGGATCTTTGCAATCTTTTCACAGACGGATACTGTCATCGAATTCACCTTAGTACACGAAAATTTAGAGCATACGCCTTAATAAACAATAAACTAGACAAGAAGAAGAAGACTAAAAATTAGTTACCACTGCGACAGTGATCTAATGGCCGTCTAGAGCTATAAGACATTCGCTGAAAAATATTATTTTTGAGAAAAACAATTTTAAGATTTCTCTCGACTGAAGTTTTTATTTGGACTTTTCATCTGTGAACTTTACAAAAGAGATCAAGGGTTTATCCAGGATTTGTGTTCGAAGGGGGGAGGGTGTTAACAAAAAAAACTTTGAAAACGCATAAAAGACTTGTTTATATGTATTTTTGATACGTTTTTACGAGTCGGACAAAAATTTTTGGGGGAAGGGTTGACACAGGCCAAAAATAAGTGAAGAATATTCTGGCATTAAAAATTCCAGGTTTTTTAAGCTTAGTTTTTCCAGTTTTACGAAAAATTTGCGAGTCAGTACATATGATATTTCTAACTTCCAATAAACATTCGACCCAAGATCAAAACCCGTTCTGCAGTTTAACAACCAAAGAGGAACTCTGTCTGTCCCCCACGTCCCCATCGTACTCCCTGGCTGAAGGGCCATGAAACGGAGATTAGCACTGCCGTTTTCGACTATATAGTCTAGTGTCACCTTCTTTTTTACCTTTAAAGAGGATCTCTGCATAAGAAGGCATATTTATGGCCATCTTTCTGATTCAATTTTTCTGAAACTTTCTAAGTCAATGGACCGGGAACCTGCTTTGACATACAATTTTGAAGAAAATTGTAACACCTTTATTTAACGCAGTATTACAAAATTCAAGAACAGTTAGGGAAATTTTTTAAGTCAATGGACTGGTAACTTGGTTTGACCCTGAAGTGAGTATTTTGTTTAGTATAAACACAGTTTGTTTTAATTTTGATGTGTTATTAACTCTACTGATGATGATGACCGACTGTGTCATCGAAATATTTAGAGTCTTTGTTTATAGTTTTGTTTCACTGTCTAATAAAAGGACCTATCCATATTTGGAACTCTTATAGTAGGGGAAAGATACGGAAAAAAATGGTCGAACCAGGAAAAAATTGGTACAGAAATTATTTTTGCACCACTGTGTTCAGAAAAGAGAGCTCTACAACATATCAAAAATCTAAATCTCCATGCTGTTGCGAAATTCCCTTTTTTTCACTTTTTTTGCGCCTATTTTTTAGGTATTGCCAGAATCCGAGAATGAGTAACCGTTAAAAGAAAAGTAGTTTATTGATGGTTTCCATTTTAATAAACGACTTTTTTTGTGCTCTTTTATTATAAATAAACATCACTTTTAATAAATTAATTATTTTATTTTTTTTTTTTTTGTATGAAGTAAAAAAAAAAAAAAAAAATTAAGCGACACCCGATCACGGGGTATTTTTCGAAGAGGAGCACGAATTTTTGGTCCATTTTTCCTCATCTGAACAAATAGCCTACCGGCGTTCCGAATCCATTTCTTTTCCTACCGAGCTTGATTGGTGACATTTTCAACCAGCTGGAAAGTCCCTTCTGATATTCACTTTCTGTTACACCATGCCTCGATCTTACACTCTTTTCAAAGTTGCTTCAGTCTGCTGAGCCTTGTAGAGCCACTTATCTGCAAAAAAAACTCCTCAGATGGAAAGTATTTTGGAGTCCGAGCAGAGATTTAACACAGGTGCGTTTTTGTTTGTTTTTCTTGCCGATGCTTTTGTAACTTAACTACTAGGAAGCGGAGAGGAATCGGAGGAAGGAAATATAGAAAGGAAAGAAGACTCTACGCTCGTCCTACCTCTCTTTTCTGACACATATTTTATCAGCGCCATCTGTCTGAAGAAAACTTAAGTACAGCAAACAAGTCGCTAGAGTGCAGCACGGTCAACGCCGCTAGGCGGAACGAAAAAGCTATTTCTCTAGTGGAAGCGAGAGTACTATCGACTATCGCCGGTCCCTTTCGCGGATATGACTGTCAGATTTCCCTGGTCAAGAATCTTTAAAGCACCCATGATACTCGACGCCGGCCCTCAATAAGATTGACAGTTCATTTATTTTAGTAACTTATCTGAACTGGGGAGGGTTTAGCTACAGATTTTTCGGTTCAGAATCAAGGTTTTCGTTGTAACATTCACCGACAGCTCTACTTATTCCCATACTTATACTCACTTATTACTTATACTACTTATACTACTTATACTCACTTATTCCCGGTTCTCTTTTTTAGATGGCGGAGACCGCAGTTTTATGTCCCCTTTGTGAACGTTCAATAGACACCTCAGAATTGTTGGTACTGGCAGAAAAAGGAGCTACGGCGATCAATGAAGCTAGCAAAACGAGAGGTACCAGCATCTCTGTCGAGGCAGGGAACCAAGTCCATGTTGCTTGCAGAAAGACTTTCACAAACAAATATACCTGTCGAAAATTGAGAATGAGAGACGACGAACCTTGCAAGAAAAGAAAGAAGCAGAAAAAGTGGTACTCCAATCACGGACTCCAAGTTTCAACTTCCAAGAGTGTTGCTTTTTCTGCACTACAAGGATAAATCTCAACACTAACCACAGAAAAGGACAAGAGTGGTACAAGGTTCGGGCTAAAGACTTTGAAGAGAGTATAAAGGCAGTGTGCAAAAACCGTGATGATGATTGGTCAAATAAAGTTTCCCGACGAATATGTGCAGTGTCAGACCTGCACGCAGTTGACGCCATTTATCACGCAGCCTGTTCTTCTATGTTCCGATTAAATAAGAGCCTTCCAGCCAGATTTGCGACTCTGGAATTATTTGGAATACTCGAAGATACTAAGCCAGATAAAAAACGTCCAAAAAAGGGGGAGGCCAGGTCACGATGAAAGATATCAGGCTTTTTTGAAGCTGGCTACTTTTTTCGAAGAAAATGGAGAAGAACAGTGTACAGTCAGTGAACTTGTTGTTAAAATGGGAGAGCTTTTGAATGGGACAGACCTTGAACCGTACTCTAACAAGTACTTGAAGAGCAAGCTTCTGGAATATTTCAGTGACCAGCTAGTATTTGCAACTCTTGACGGTAAGGCTGACGTAGCGACATTCAAAGAAAAAGTGTCAGCGATACTCCATAATTTTTATTACTTGGACAAAACCAATAACGAAGAGAGTGAGAAAATCAAGCTTATTAGAGCAGCAACAAAGATTATCAAAAGTGATATCAAAGGACTGCCAGCACAGAAGGAATCATATATGACCGCAAAGCAGATTTCTTCTGGAGAACAGCTGGAAGGCTCTCTACCTCATAGCCTAATGGTGTTCTTAGATGAAATATTCGTTGGAACCGATATTTCCTTCAAAATGCTTGCTATTGTCAATTCCATCGTTCAAGCAGCTCGCCCGCGTGCCCTCATTTGTCCACTGCAACTAGGCTTAGCAGTGAAACTGGATCACCATTTCAAATGCAGATTTCTTATTGACACTTTACACAGCCATGGATTCTGCTTCTCCTCTGCTGAAGTCCAGAAATTTAAACGCTGTGCATCAGTCCATGATGAATCTAGCCTTGCAGGAGTTACCTCCGCACATGCTGTGCAGCATGTAGCTGATAATGCAGATTACGATGTTTACACGATGGACGGAAGAAACACTTTCCATGGGATGGGTCTGCTAGCAACAGTCATGTCTCCTTTCAGTAACAGCTGATCGCCCATTCCGAGAGTTAAGTTTCATTAGATGAAGTAGCCCAAAAAGGAAAAATTCCCATCTACCCTTACCGCTTAAGTGAGACAGTGCTTTCAAAGGTGCAATATGAGAAGATCCCTGGCAAAAATTTCAACGACCCGTATGCCTCACTCGATCAGCTCTGGTTAGCTACCGGGTTCTTGAATGTCCCAAGGCCGAGCTGGAATGGATTCATGCTGTCAGTTTTCTCTGACCAAATGCATCATGAAACGGGAAACCTTAGCAGCAAGGCAAGCGTCTTGTTTTTGCCCATGATTGACCTCCCGTCTAGCAACGAATCCTGCCTTTACTCAACCTTGCGCTTTGTAGCTTCGCAAGGCAGAACCTACGGATTCACACCCGTTCTCACATTGACCAGCCGCTCTGGTGGAAGTCTATGAAGATCCTCAAGTCCGACACGACGAATGAGCTGAGTAGTATTGTTCTCAAGTTAGGGGGTTTTCATTTGATGATGAGTTTCGTCGGATGGATAGGACACCTCATGCAAGGTTCTGCTCTGAAAGAGGTTCTGGAATTGGTATACGCGACTGGTGCAGTGCCGCACATTCTTTCTGGAAAAGCGATTTCTAGAGCTGTTCGAGCTCACATTCTCGTGATCTCGGTCATTTATGCTCATCTCCTCGAAGAAGAGCAAGCGATGTTGACGTCTCTAGACATGTCTACTGTCTTCGCTAACGTACTGGATGGATACCTCCCACCCGAAGATCTCAGTCATGATCCCCAGCTTAAGCAACTTGAAAACTTTCTCAAGCAGAGACGCCAAGACCTGCTGACTCAGATAACTGCGAAGCTCTGGTTTCAGTATCTTGACATGGTTGGGATACTGCTTAAGTTCATACGTGCCGAGAGACTAGGCCTGTGGGATTTGCACCTACAATCTGCAGTAGAGATGCTTCCGTTTCTACCAGCATCTGGACATAATCTCTATGTCAAGTCTGTCTGTATATACCAGCAAGAGGTGTCTAAGCTCCAAACTCGTCAACCACAAATCTTCGAAGCATTTGAACACGTAGATCACACTATTGGAAAATCAGAGCGACGCTGGGTCGCGTTCTCGACAGATCTTGTCATCGAGCAGGAGTATATGAGAAATATGAAAACATTGGGCGTTCTTACACCTGGAGGTGGGATGACAGAACAGCAGAAAGCCATTTGGGTTCTGTCAAGACCAGCATGCCTGGAGATCAACCTCTTGATGCAAAATTTGACAAAAATTGGTTACTCGACAAGTGAGCAGCACCGCGACATGAGTTCCAGTAGAAAGGAGCGTGACTTCGACGAGACCCAGAAGCTCATCGGATACTTCGGAGAATCTTCTCCGCTCAGAGGTGACAATCAGCTTAGAAACATTGCCAACGGCATAACTTCTTCCCAAGATGTTAATGTTGACGAGGCCGATGTGGCTGGAAAGTTGATTCTAAGTAAGATGACGGAAAAAACCTTGAAGGAGCAAGTCTTCAAGAAAAAAGACCAAGTGACCCTAATGAATGCCAAAAAGGCGGGGTCCTCTGTGGTAGCGCACATAGATCCGGCGCTCCTTTTCCAGCGGTTAAGAATAGTAGCCCAACGAACTGACCTCCAAGACGAATACTTCAAGTACGAACTTTGTACGATTCCTCCTTCTCTTTTCGAAAGCGATGGCCTTATGAGAAAAGCAAATAAGCCAGAGCTTGCAAAAGCGATCTTTCAGGCTTGCGGGATTGAGACTCAGTCACCCTCAAGACCTGCTTCTGCGTGTAACATCGTCTTGGATGGTGGTTCTCTTCTACATCGAGTTCCATGGAAGGTAGGGTCAACCTTCAAGGTCATCTTTGCTTCATACGTCCATTACGTACAAGCAAGGTACCCTAGTGAAATAGTTGTGTTTGACGGATATGAAGGTGGTCCAGCAATCAAAGATGCTACCCATTTACGTCGAGCAAGGATGGGTGGCCGCCAAGTCTTTTTCACCGAAGAGATGACCATGTGCATGAAGAAAGAAGAGTTTCTTTCATGTAAGACAAACAAAGGACGTTTCCTGAAGCTGCTCGGCAACCATTTGGAAGCCGTTGGTTTCCGAATTTTCGCACTCGGAAGGAGACGCCGACGTTCTGATTGTAGAAAAAGCCATAGAAGCTGCTAGTCTTACAGACACAATCGTGGTTGCTGATGATATTGACATCTTGGTTCTTCCGATCAGTCGATCAGATTCGCGTTCCGGGCGTTTATATTTATAACCAGAAGCTAGGTTTGGGGGGACTAGTTCAGCGTGGGCTATTAGTGAGATGAAGCAGAAGCTAGGAACAGATGTCAGCAATCTGATACCGTTCTGTCATGCCGTGCTGGGTTGTGACACAACCTCTCACCTTTACGGAATAGGAAAGGGCAAAGCCGTTCAGCTGATACTTTCCAACAAGAGTTTCAGGGACAGCGCTACTATATTTGGCGACAAGCTCGCATCGCT
The DNA here is from genome assembly GCF_049724085.1 of Artemia sp. Qi Xiang Cuo. Lineage (NCBI taxonomy): Eukaryota > Metazoa > Arthropoda > Branchiopoda > Anostraca > Artemiidae > Artemia > Artemia sp. Qi Xiang Cuo. The sequence continues at coordinate 22,263,273 of NC_142811.1, forward strand.
TGACGATATTGTGGCAGCAGGAGAGCGAGCATTGTTGATACTGTACGGTTGTCCTGATGTTTCGAACCTGGACACTGCCAGAAAGCTAATCTTTCAGAGAAAAGTGAGCACTGCCATCACTTTCGTGCATCCACAAGACCTGCCACCGACTCAGGCAACAGCGAAGTACCACTCGCTACGTGTCTACTGCCAAGTTCAAATCTGGCTCGGGAACCCAGTAGACCCTTTACGCCTGGGATGGAAACTGCAGGATAACCATGTTTTTGCGCCAATAAAAACAGATCTCCCTGCCGCTCCGTCTCAGCTGCTGAAAATTATCAAATGCTCGTGTCGTATTGACGGCTGTGATAGTGAAAAGTGTACCTGTAAGAAAAACGGACTTGAGTGTACTATAGCCTGCCGTACCTGTAAGGGAAGCTCGTGCAACAATTCGAAGTTTCAAGAAGAAAAACTTGGTGAAGAAGAATAACAGTTAACTGTGATGATGAAAAATCTAGTTCCTACATTTTGATGATGTGCAATTTTTATATATTTGAAAAATAAGATAAAAGCTTTTCTCTGAACACATTAAGTTAGAACCTACCTTGTCTGATGGTGTTTGGCGCTGAGGTGTTTCGTCATTCCTGTTTATTGTTGTTTAGTCTTTTTTTTTCTAAGCCTTTCGTTTACATAGCCAAAAAGACTACAAGAACGACAAACTTATTCCGTAGTAGACCTTGATAGACGCTGGTAAGAGTTTTTTTTCCCCAAAGACACAGTTTTTTTCCCATTTTTTCTTTTTGCTGATAAATATTTTTATTTTGGTCAGGTAACGAAATTAGTATCAGAAATGAATTAAGAGCCAAAAGCTGATCTAAAAAGATGTATAAAACATTATAGTTTACGTTTTTAATTTTTTTCCCGGTTTTTGAGAAAATAAATAAAAAAGCATTAAAAAAAAACAATTTCGCATCGAGCTAGAGATTTAGATTTTTGATGTGTTGTTAAGCATTTTTTTTCCGGTCCGGATGGTGAAGAAACCATTTCTGTACCAATTTTTTCCTGGTCAAAACTTTTTTTTCTCCTAACATTATTGATTTCATCATAGAAAAGGCAAGGTGGTCATGGAGAAAAAAAATTATTAGTGTTGATTAGTGTAAAAAAAAAACATCATTAAAAGCGATGTCTTTTTTCAAGTTTAATGAATATCTTAACACCCAGGCAGAAAAATTATCCTGGATACCCCCAAAATGGGTCCGGAATGCGCATTCAAACTCCTATATGTAGCAGAGCACTATTCTTATGCGACAGGAGGGGCCTTAACGGATACAAAGATGGTTTAGGGCTGAAAACATGTCCGAAAAACCTTTACGGGAGATTTCAAGTTCCTAGGTGGGTATAAAAAGGGAGGCTTTGAATAGATTGGGGTGGAGGAGCGTGCGTAGCTGTGTTGGCCTCAGGTGGCTTGGTGGTGCGGTGAGTTGTTAGTAGTAGTAGTAGTAGTAGTATATAGCCTACAAAATACTAAGTTTGCGTTTCCCTTAAAACTTTTTGTCGTCGATCGTTGTCTATCTATTTATTTAGTTTTTTTTTTTCATTTCCAAGGGGTAATCATGCCAAACCATTGATTATAGAATGTTAAGCGAAGGCTCATTTGAGCGAAGATTCAAAGCTCTAGCGCCCTTCTTAAAACTATATGTCTGATTTTGGACTGAAATACACGTCGAATTGAAAATTATTAGTGTTAGTTAAGAGACGAGACAACCCTAGCCTAATAATTTGGAGGAAAAATAAAAATATATCTACATATTTACCTGTGAGGACGTCCCACATCCTGATACAACGATCTGTAGATCCAGTCACGACGTAGTTAGAGTTCGGATGAAATTGAACCACATCAACGTCAGAATGATGACCTGAAATGGAAAAGAGAAAGAGCCAAATCAAAAATGAGAATCATTTTTTTCTAATGATTAAAAAAAAATGATTAAAAACCGAATCAGCTGTATAAAAAATAATCGTATACAAAAGAATTTTCATCAGAACGCAGAAGAAGAAAACGGTTCGCTGGAGATAGTCTGATCAAGCTTGGTGTTTACATTTTTTGAAGTATTTAGTGCTAAAGTATTTTAAAGACTCTGAACTTCAATTGATCACAGAGAGGCCCTGCAAATTGAGGAATGATTATCAGAAAATTTAAAATAATTCGTATCATCCAACAATAAATAATGTTTTTAAAAACAAATTTGATTTAATAATATGCTTAATAGCATTTGAACACTCACAGGGATTATGTCTTTTCAAAATATCGTATCTGGCACTTTTACACTTCTGTGAAGAATTCCGAAAACTGTTTTTAATGAAAGGAACATAAAGGCAATGTACATCAAAAGGATGTAGATATTACTGCACATACACTGAACATACACATACATAAATTACAGAGCATACATTGCCCCACTGATCCTCTCTTTAAGAAGTGTTTAACAAACGATTTGACCAGTTCTTTCAGAAGCGAGAAAATTTCGAAATACGACCTTTGAAGGTGATGATAATAAAACATCAGAAATTCTTCATATCTCAACCACATGCTTACATTTGCAAAACTACGTTTTTTTTACTTTCCTGATGTTGCAAGTACCTTTTTGCAAAATACAAAATTCCATATTTTCCCCAAGAAGGATGGTCACGTTTGTTGTTTTTTTGCTAAGATTGATATTATCGAGCAAGTTGTCGCGGAAGATCCTAAAAAGGCCAATTCACGCGAAAATATAAAGTCCTAGCATACGTTTAAGGAACAAAGGATATGGCGCCAAAGCAGAGTTCAATTTTTTAAATTTTTGATTAGATCAATCAAACAGTTCGTGGTAACGAACTGTAAGTAAGGAGTGACCCGGCTCAATGGTAACCGAAACTCTAGAAAACAGGTTTTGGATACCAATAGATACATCAAAAGAATCAGATTTTAATGCTGATTTTAAATATATTAGTCTCATCAAGTTTAGTCCTACCCATCAAAAGTTACGCACCTGAGAAAATTTGACTGATTTTCGAAAAAAGAGGAAAAGACCCCCTAAAAGTTATAAAACCTTAATGAAAATAACACCAGCATGTTCAGAGTATCAGAGAGCCCTACTGTACAGGTTTCAAGCTCATATCTACAAAAATGTGGAATTTTGCCTTTTTTGCCAGAAGAAAGATCACGGATGCGTGTTCATTTGTTTTTTTGTTGTTTTTTTTTCCAGGGGTGATCGTATCGACCCAGTGGTCCTAGAATATTGTGTGAGGGCTCATTGGAACGGAAATTAAAAGTTCTAGTGTCCTTTTTAAGTGACCAAAAAAAGGAGGGTAACTAGGCCCCATCCTAGGCTCATTTTTTCCCAAAGTCACCCGATCAAAATTTTGAGATAGCCCTTTTGTTCAGCATGGTCGAAAATATGATAACTATGTCTTTTAGGATGACTTTATCCCCCGAAGTCCCTGGGAAGAGGGCTGAAAGTTATGAACTTTACCCAATGTTAACATATAGTATTGGTTCTTGGGAAGCATACAAACGTTTTCAGGGGGGATTTTTTCTGGTAGTGGGGGGATGGAGAATGGGTCAGGGGTTATTTGGGAGGATCTTTCCATGAAGGAAGTTTTCATGGGGGAAGGGATACTGCTATGAAGGGGGCGCCGGATTTCCCAGCATTATTCAAAAAAAGATTAGAAATTAAATATAAAAAGAAACAAGTTTTTCAACTGAAAGTAAGGAGCAACATCAAAACTTAAAACGAAAAGAAAATATTACGTATATGATTTGGTTCACCCCCTAGTCAATGCCTCGCTCTTTAAGCCAAAGATTTTTTAGTACTTTCATAAGAGCTATTTAAACTAAATAACGGCCTTTGTGATTAAGGTGTCATTTTTAAAGAATTGGAACAAAATTCGAACTTTACCTTAAAGAGATAGGTATTGACTAGGGGGCGAACCCCCTAATATACGTATTAAAAATATATGAATATAGAAGTTCGTTACGTAAGTTAATTCGTAAGTTAAGCATATTTATTACTAATAAAACGTTCGTAAATAAAATTAAACAAGTTTCGAGAAAGCCATCTAACCAATTAAAAGTAAAATTAATATACAAATTTTGTTTTAATTATTTATGTACGGTGAGCCAAAATCAAACATTGCATTAATTCAAAAACGTTCAAAAATTAAATAAAAAACACGTTTTTTTTTAACTGAAAGTAGGAACGACGTTAAAACTTAAAACGAACAGAAATTATTCCGTATATGAAAGGGGCTGTCCCCTCCTCAACGCCTCGTTCTTTGTGCTAAAGTTTGACTTTCTCACAACGCTATTTTTTTAAACAAAGTTTAAATAAAAAAAACAAGTTGTTTTTAACTGAAAGTAAGGAACGACGTTAAAACTTAAAACGAACAGAAATTATTCCGTATATGAAAGGGGCTGTCCCCACCTCAACGCCTCGCTCTTTACGCTAAACTTTTTTATTGTTTAAAAAATCGAGTTTTGAGAAAGTCAAACTTTAGCGTAAAGAGCGAGGCGTTGAGCAGGGGAAAGCCCCTTCCATATACGGAATAATTTCTGTTCGTTTAAGTTTTAACGTCGTTCCTTACTTTCAGTTAAAAAATTTGTTTTTTTTATTTAATTTTTGAACGTTTTTGATTTAATGCAGGAATTGATTTTGGTTCACCCTAAATGAATAATTAAAAAAAAATTTGCATATTAATTTTACTGTTATTTGGTTAAATGGCTTTCTCGAAAATTGTTTAATTTTATTTTACGAACGTTTTAATTAGTAATAGATATACGCAACTTACGACTTAACTTACGTAACGAACTTCTATATTCATATATTTTTAATACGTATATTAGGGGGTTCGCCCCTAGTTAATACCTTGCTCTTTAAGCTAAATTTCGGATTTTGTTCCAATTCTTAAAAAATGAACCTTAATCACAAATGCCGTTAATTAGAATAAATAGCTCTTATGAAAGCACTAAAAAATCTTTGGCTTTCAGAGCGAGGTATTGACTAGGGGGTGAACCCAATCATATAAGTAATATTTTCTGTTCGTTTTAATCTTTGATGTTGCTCCTTAATTTAAGTTGAAAAACTTGTTTTTTTTTTTTTATTTAATTTCTGATCTTTTTTTTAAATAATGATGGGAAATCCGGCGCCCTCTTTATAGAATTGTACCGTCCCCCATGAAAACTTCCTTCATGGAAAGATCCTCCCACATAACCCACTACCCCCCAATACCAAAAATAATCCCCCCCCCCGAAAACGTCCGTATAGTTCCCAATAACCAATAATATATGTTAACATTGGGTAAAGTTCTTAACTTTCAGCCCTCCCCCCGGGGACTTCGGGGGATTAAGTCATCCTAAAAGACATAGTTATCATATGCTTTCGACCATGCTGAACAAAATGGCTATCTCAAAATTTTGATCTGGTGACTTTGGGGGAAAAATGAGCGTGGGAGGGGGCCCAGTTGCCTTGCATTTTTTGATCACTTCAAAAGGGCACTAGAACTTTTAATTTCCGTTCCAATGAGGCCTCCCACGATATTCTACAACCACTGGCTCGATATGATCACCCCTGGGGAGAAAAAAATAAATAAATAAACACGCATCCGTGATCTATCTTCTGGCAAAAAATGCAAAATTCCACATTTTTGTAGATAGGAGCTTGAAACCTCTACAGTAGGGTTCTCTGATACGCTGAATATCATGGTACGATTTTCATTAAGGTTCTATAACTTTTAGGGGGTCTTTCCCCATTTTTTCGAAAATCAGCCAAATTTTCTCAGGGCCGTAACTTTTCATGGGTAGGACTAAACTTGATGAAACTTATATATTTAAAATCAGCATTAAAATCTGATTCATTTGATGTATCTATTGGTAACTTTGGCTTAAAGAGCGAGGCATTGACTAGGGGGTGAACCAAATCATATACGTAATATTTTCTTTTCGTTTTAAGTTTTGATGTTGCTCCTTACTTTCAGTTGAAAAACTTGTTTTTTTTTATATTTAATTTCTGATCTTTTTTTGAATAATGCTGGGAAATCCGGCGCCCCCTTCATAGCAGTGTCCCTTCCTCCATGAAAACTTCCTTCATGGAAAGCTCCTCCCACATAACCTCCGACCCACCCAACCCCTCCCCCCCCCCACAACCAGAAAAAATCCCCCCTGAAAACGTCTGTATACTTCCCAATAACCAATACTATATGTTAACATTGGGTAAAGTTCATAACTTTCAGCCCTCCCCCCGGGGACTTCGGGGGATAAAGTCATCCTAAAGGACATAGTTATCATATTTTCGACCATGCGGAACAAAATGGCTATCTCAAAATTTTGATCGGGTGACTTTGAGAAAAAATGAGCGTAGAAGGGGGCCTAGTTGCCCTCCTTTTTTTTGGTCACTTAAGAAGGACACTAGAACTTTCAATTTCCGTTCCAATGAGCCCTCACACAATATTCTAGGACCACTGGGTCGATACGATCACCCCTGGAAAAAAAAACAACAAAAAAACAAATGAACACGCATCCGTGATCTTTCTTCTGGCAAAAAAGGCAAAATTCCACATTTTTGTAGATATGAGCTTGAAACCTGTACAGTAGGGCTCTCTGATACTCTGAACATGCTGGTGTTATTTTCATTTAGGTTTTATAAATTTTAGGGGGTCTTTTCCCCTTTTTTCGGAAATCAGGCAAATTTTCTCAGGTGCGTAACTTTTGATGGGTAGGACTAAACTTGATGAGACTAATATATTTAAAATCAGCATTAAAATCTTATTCTTTTGATGTATCTATTGGTATCCAAAACCTGTTTTCTAGAGTTTCGGTTACCATTGAGCCGGGTCACTCCTTACTTACAGTTCGTTACCACGAACTGTTTGACAATAAAAAACTTTAGCGTAAAGAGCGAGGCGTTGAGGAGGGGACAGCCCCTTTCATATACGGAATAATTTCTGTTAGTTTTAAGTTTTAACGTCGTTCCTTACTTTCAGTAAAAAAAACTTGTTTTTTTTTATTTAATATAGAGAAGAAATCCTCTCCCCTGGCCAAGGAATGTAATTGGACTAGACGAAGCTATATGAGTGCTAAGGACTTACAGCTTATCTCTTTTTATAAAAACAGCAATTTTTAACAGAATTCGGCCGTTTTTAAAAGTCAAAGCATTGCTTAAAAAAATGATCTTTAGCGTAAATATGGGAAAGGACTGAGGGTAGCAACTCCTCTCATATTTATATCTACTCGTCCTTCAAATCGTGTTAGGCCCCAGGGCCTAGTTGTTGATCTGATAAGAGCCACTCAAAACCTACGATGAAAAGACATTAGTAACCCCAGAGTTTGTAATATACTAGCTGGATGAGGTACCCATACTCTCAGGGGAGGTAACAGCCATACTAATTTGCCAGGTTAATGAATCTCATTCTACCGTGGATGATCTTACTGAACACCTAAGCCTTTTCAGGACAGTTCAAAATCATGCTACTGCAGTGGTTCCCAATCGATTTCGGGTCATGTCCCATCAAGGCATTTCTAAAATCCTGACCCCCTCGTAATGTTTTAATGGCCTTAAAAGGCCATTAAATTTTGAATGCGACGTCATTCACATGAAAAATATTTTTTCTTTTCAAAATTAAGGCTCTAAAGCAGCCAGTCAAAGGGTGCACGCCCTCCCCGTGACCCACCAAAATATTTCCACACCCCGCTGGTAGGGCATGGCAATATTTTCGCCTGAATCCCACGTTGGGAGTCATGGTGTTAGTGTCACAGCAGGTTTAGCGAACACTCACGATGCAACAAAGCCCTCTTGCTCTGGGATTCTCAAACAACCCCCAAAAGGACTCAATAAGCCTAATAATTATAAGGATTGATTTGAGCGTCTCACTGGCGATTCCTCCTCCTGTATCGAGGTATGAATAGTCCTCAAATCAGAGGCCACTTAGCAAAAAGTTGTGTGTGGTACTTGATGCCAAAGAGGCAGTTAAGTCTCTTGTTTACGCTCTAAAAAGTGTCACAGACACCGATGCTAGGCTGAAGACTCTCATGCAGTGTTGTATTATTAGTCAAGTTTCTGACAAGTTCTCACATTACGACTTGTGTGCCGAGATTCGGAACTGCACAAAAGCCGAGAAAATCTCAGATGCTCACTCAAACAAGATTGTTTTTGAAAGTAAGGACGATTTACAAGTGGCAATGGACAGTCTGTGCTATAATCCTGTGCTACTACGAGCACTTCTACATAGAAACATTTCAATATTTGCCGATGAGGTGTTTTCAGTGCCAAGAGTACGGCCATGCTGCTGCGAACAGTAATAATGTTTTTTGCTGTTCCCATTGTGATGGTAGTCACGCAAACACAAAACATAAACTCTGCAATGCTGCACTAATGTGTGCTCTCTGTAGGCAGTCAAACCACCTAAGTAAAAGTATTAAGTGTCCCGTCGCCAGAAAGCTCCTGCCAGCTGAGTTATCTTCCCTATTAAAAGCACCATTCGGCAAGAGGCAGACATGATTAAAGGGATGTAACTTACGACGAAAAGTTCTCTCGTGCTACAAAAAAAAAATTACTAAATCTTTGCGTTACTGTGTCCTTGCATCTCATCGCGTTATCCTTGCTGGGGCGTCAGCTATGATCTCTCACTGCCAGATGAGTCAAGAGCTCAAATACTTTATTTGTTTTTCCCAATCTGACTCTTGTCCCGAATGACCATTCGTATATGTATTTCCATAGCTCAAGAGCTACAAACTGACCTGATTTTATCACCAGTTCAAATACGTCATGTGACTACAAACGGTTTAAGCAATGCTGACTTTAGTCTTTTAGTATCGAATGATTTGGCTACCTCAACCTGATCTGTTAAATAGTGTTCCCTTCCAAATGATAAACAGTAACGGAAGTTGTATTTCAAATTTGACTGGTAAACCATTGATGTGGTTACATATAAGGCGGAGCTCGATGCCATCTCGACAAATTTAAGGTCCCCTTTCTACTACTATAACAGTCCTCAGAGCTTCCTGAGTAGGAGAAACAGATTCTAATCAACATTTACTGCACACATTTACTTCACACATGCAATGCGTTGTGCCGAGTTCAGTACCATTCCTTTACGCGAAGTACGTCTGGGGTCAGAAATACCTCGTTGGTCACTTAGTCAGGCCTTAGGGATGCACATAAGCTTATGCGGCATCTACACTTATCGTACCCTATTATTTCTAAAACTGACATTGTTCCCGAATCTTCCTGCGTTGGTATATTGACTCCTGTTAAAAAAAAAAAAAAAAAAAAAAAAAAAAACAAACACGATAAAGATGGCCGGCAGTGCTAGTCTTGTTGGCCTATAACTGCTTCTTCTGTTCTTTGTAAGTTGCAGGAGTTATTGGTGATTAAGGTTGTACATAAGGCTTGTTCAACCCCAGACGACCATTTGGGTTTTAATGAAGGTTTTAGACAGGAGCACGTGAATTATCTGCTTGTTTATGTTCTAATTGGTATAGACAGTAGTGGTGAGCCCCTCCTACTTGCAGCTCACATTGTTCCTCGTGCTTTCGAGACTAGTGTGCATTCTCATTTAATGTACAGTGCGCAGGAGCAAAGTCTTGATGGTTCAGTTGTGCAACTGTTTAAAAATATGTATGCTAGGTTATGTGGGGCTGTGGCAGTATTTACCACGGTGAGTATGATATCTGTAAAGGTACAATACGAGTTTGTGCAAGGAATCCGCCAGCGTGGAGTCACTTCGCACCCTTGTATAATAATAGTGTGATTGAACCCCAAAATAGATTAAAATTAAAGATACTTTTCCATGCTCAGAAACACCGACGATGTTTTAAGTAGAAGCGTATAGTCTCTTGAGGCGACATGCTTAATAGGAACTATGCAAAAATTGGTCAAAAGTTTAATGCGTCAAAGAGCAAGGTTCTTGCTTTCGGTAATCCTTTAGGCAATGTCGATTGTGTACAACTTGCGAATCGGTACATTCGATTATCTACTCACATTCAGTACCTTGGTCTTCCAACAGGATATTCTCTGAAATCAAAGTGGGCATCCGTCATCGAAGATCTAAGTGAGAAACTTAGAAAAGCGTTTGACATGTTAGTCCATTGTAAATCCTGTCCAAACAGACATATTCTTGTCCGTGTGTACAACGCTTTCACCATGCCTCATATCCTTGCAGTGACTATTTTGGAAAATATTTACTGCTACCGATCTGTATTTTTATCTGATTTTCTATTTTTTTTTTTTTAATTATCCAGAATTTAAAAAATTATCATCGATTTTATCAGAAAAAAAAAATGTCCGATCTGTATTTTTTTCGCTATGCAAAGTTTCTATTATGTCTTATGCAGTTTCTCTGTGAGCTAGAAACGAAGGTCTAGTCACTACAGCCGCCACTGCCAGCGGCTGAGCAGCGTCGGGTTTGCTTTCTGTGTAAGCTGGATAAATCAAATAGCCTCTATCCTGCTATATACCAGTAGATTATTTGTATGTTATTATCTATATGTTACTTCTATTATTCATAGGATGTGTTATTCACAATTGTATGTCCTCTATGTGTGTACTCTTTCTATTTTGTTTACTTTTATTGCTTTATTTTTGAACCATTGTTTGTTCTTTTTGGTAATAAAGACATTGAGCAGTTGATTTAGGATAACTCTGAATATAGAAAATTAATAATGAAAATAAATCAGCCTACATATGAAGGAGGTACCACTCTCACCGCCTTATGCTCCCTTAACAATGCCTATTACACTCACGTTTCATTATTTATAGCAATTATACAGTATTAACAGTGAAGCCTATCGGAAAGCAGGCATAAAAGAAAACCGTGTCAAAACTCTTTTGTGAGTGTGCGCTCAAAAATTATTCCCCTCACCCAACAAAATTTCACGTCACCAAGCCCCTCCCCCCACCAAAAAAATGTCACTGAAAGTTCCAACTTGATCCTTAGAGCACGAGACAAAACAGCGTAAACTCAATTGGAAATGCTGATTTACAAAGAGAAAATTGCCCTCCATTTAATCGAATTGCGCTCCATCTTAACGCAGAAAATGAACTCATACCAATTTTGTCTCAAAAAATTTAAATTGACAGAAAAAAAACTAAACGTCGGTTGCGCACCCATGTTCCCGAGATCAAAACCCTAATGCTCTACCATCTAATCTAGCTTAACCTTTTATTTCGTTATAATTTTTGGTTTAGTCTAGTGCATTAATGAATGCAAACTAAAAGGTTTCCCAGTACCTACAGTTACCGAAATTACAGATTATGAGATATATAGATCTGATACAAAAATAACAGCCTGATGTGAATTTCACTTCTTACAATTATCAATTATTCCTAAAAAAATAATTTTAATTTTATTTACTATTACCCATTTCCAATGTAGGCAGTCATTTTTAAAGTGAAACAGATCCACCTACACAGAGAGGGGGGGGGGAGGGGTTGGTTGGAGATCTTTCCGAACTTAATTTTAGTTAAGCACGATATATAACTTTTGTAAATCTATATTTTTGTAATTTTAAACTTGAAACAAACGTTTGAAAAGCACCTGCAAACATTCTAAGTGGTTGAGGGTGATCTGTAGCCCAAAGTCTTCCAGTTCTGTCATAGCCACCTGACGCAAAATAATAGCCATGTGGACTGAACTTCACACTCCAAACAGGGAACTGATGTCCTTTATAGACAACAAGACAGGACCAGACTTGTAAGCTCCAAAGCCGAATCGTCGTATCTTCGGAGCACGAGAGAAGCATTGTACGATCGGGACTAAAACTTGCGTCATAAACAGGTCCACTATGACCCTAAAATAAAACAATACATGTTTTCAATTAGAATAAGTAGCTAAAAGTACAGAGCTTTTCTTTTTCTTCCTAAAAACATTACTTCTGGAATCTTACGGGTTACTGGGTGAGATTATGACAACTTGACTGTTACAATAGATTCCATTAAACCTCTTTTTATGATATTTTAGTGCCCCACTAGCAGCAAAAAAGCAAAAGGAAAAGGGTCACGTTAGGGATTCCCATGCAAAAATAAAGGGATTTTCCTTGGTGTTCAAGATGGTGCAATATAACTCTAATCTTTGGGTTTTCGGCTATGTTGATTCCAATGGTGTATTCTTCGTTTCGATCTGACACCACTTTCAAGGAGTTTAAGGTTATTTTCCAAATTCCCTTAAATTACTTTTCGCAATAAACTTTTGCCAATTAGAGTAGCCGAAATAACAGTTAGCGTTCCTGAATCACTTTTAAATGGCGATTCTTCCTCATTCGAAATTTTTTTTAATTGCATTTTTAGATTTTCGGTTACTAGTTACAGGTTCATCCTTTACTAGGTTACGTCTGACGCAGTAGCCAACATTTTTCTTTTGCACTTAGCGTGAGCTTTTACGTTTCATGTGTGCTTGCAGAGTTTTTCCTATAAAAACCAAATTTTGATACTGCCATTTCCCATGGATTCTATCGCTGTTTTCTTGCTTATCAGTATATTTTCCTTTGGTTTAAGATTATTAAACAAACATAGTGCTAATTTGTCAACGAGACGCTTTTTTCATGACCAAATTCGCGGCAAAACAATCAACTGACTATTATCTGAGTTACTTGATAATTGTTGTTGTTCTTTTGGGAGTTTTGCAACCAATCAGACAAAACAGGTTTACGAGTTTTTTTTAAAATAGGAAATACCCTCCTCAAAGTAATCCTTCCGGGCTGTATTTTGGTGAGTTAGCCTTATAGTTGCCTTGTTCTTTCATAAATTAAATAAAAAAAAAAAACAAGTTTTTTAAACTGAAAGTAAGGAGCGACATTAAAACTTAAAAAGAACAGAAATTATTCCGTATATGGAAGGGGCTTTCCCCTCCTCAACGCCTCGCTCTTTACGCTAAAGTTTTTTATTGTTTTAAAAAATAAAGTTGTGAGACAGTCAAACTTTAGCGTAAAGAGCGAGGCGTTGAGGAGGGGAAAGCCCCTTCCATATACGGAATAATTTCTGTTCGTTTTGTTTTAATGTCGCTCCTTGCTTTCAGTTCAAAAAACTTGTTTTTATTATTTAATTTGTGAACGTTTTTTAATTAATGCAGGTTTTGATTTTGGCTCACCGTGCATGAATAATTAAAACGAAATTTGCATATTAATTTTACTTTTATTTGGTTAAATGGCTTTCTTAAAACTTGTTTAATTTTATTCACGAACGTTTTTATTAGTAATAAATATACGTAACTTACGAATTAACTTACGTAACAAACTTCTATATTCATATATTTTTAATACATATATTAGAGGGTTTGCCCCCTAGTTAACACCTTGCTCTTTAAGCAAAAGTTCAAATTTTGTTCCAATTCTTTAAAAATGACCTCTTAATCACAAAGGCCGTTAATTAGAATAGATAGCTCTTTTGAAAGCACTAAAAAAAACTATAGCGAAAAGAGCGAGGTATTGACTTGGGGGAGAACCCCCTCATATACATTATAATTTCTGTTTTTTTTAAGTTTTAATGTTGCTTCTTACTTTAATTTGAAAAAACTTGTTTTTTTAAATTTAATTTCTGATCATTTTTTAAATAATGCTTGGAAATCCGGCGCACTCTTCATCGAACTATCCCTTAACCCAAAGAACATCCTCCATTGAAAGATTCTCACGAGTAACCCCCTCTTTCAGCCCCCCCCCCGCGACCTGAAAAAAATTCTTCCTGAAAATATCTGTATACTTCCCAATAACCAATACAATATGTAAGCAATGGGCAAAGTTCATAACTTGCAGCCATTCCCCTGGGAACTGTGGGGGATTAAGTCATCGTAAAAGAAATATTCATTATATTTTCGACTATGCTGAATAAAATGACTATCTCAAAGTTTTGATCGTGTGGCATTGGGAAAAAATGAGCGTGAGAGGAGGCCTAGTTGCCCTCCATTTTTTTGGTAAATTAAAAAGGGAACTATAACTTTTAATTTCCGTTCCAATGAGCCCTCCTACAATATTCTCGGACCACTGGGTCAATACGATTACCCCTGGGAAAAAAAAACAAAAAAAAAACAAACAAATAAACAACCACCCGTGATCTTTCTTCTGGCAAAAAGAATGCAAAAATCTACATTTTTGTAGATCGAACATTGAAACCTCTACAGTAGTGTTCTCTGATACACTGAATATGATGGTTTGATTTTCATTAAGTTTCTATAATTTTTAGGGGGTCTTTCCTCCTTTTCTCGAAAAGCAGCCAAATCTTCTCAGGCACGTAACTTTTGATAGATAAGATTAAACTTGATGAAACTTATGTATTTGAATTAAGAATTAAAATCTGATTCTTTTGATGCATCTATTGGTATCAAAATTTTATTTTTTAGAGTTTCGGTTACCATTGAGCCGGGTCGCTCCTTACTTACAGTTCGTTACCACGAACTGTTTGACAAGCTTCGATAAATCCTCTGTTTGAGGGGAATGCATGAATTTGTAGAATACCGAAATAGCTGCCACATCGGAAAGATTTTGATCAATTGCACGATTTGATAGTTTGCATTTTAAGATAGCTCCTAGCTCCCTGAAGCAGGATCTCACATTACTGAAGCAGATAAAGTCAAGATGAGCCTTCACGTTTCACAACTTCGAGATGAGAAGCTCTTTTGCTTCTCTTTACGCATTGAAATCGATAAAAAGTGCATCCCGCCACGTCACAGTTTGTTCCAAGTCGGCCTAAAGTTTTTTATGGTGTTCGCTTGCACTTTCGCCGTTTGCAATGCAGATCATTTTCTTCGTATAATCAGCGAAGACGAGAGGTTATAGCGTAAGGTTACCCACTAGGTCATTTATGACCCTCAGGAAAAGAGTTGGCCCGAAAATACTTTCTTCATGTACTCCTGATAACTACTGGACGTTTTTTGAAATGAAATCATCAAGAACAACTCGTAATTGGCATTGAGAAAGAAAGACAGCCAACACCTTAAATAGACCACCATCAACTCCACTTGCTTTTATTTTACACCTGAAACCCTCCTGCCAAGTGCGATCAAAAACTTTTGCGATCCACAGGAAAGAAGGCGAATGTCAGGAGCTCAGCCCACTAAAGCTCAACCTACCCTTGATACAGCGATCCAATGAGCCTAACGCAAATTATCTTCTGCGAAAACCGTGTAGTGTGTCAGCCAAAAATCAATGTAACTCGAGGTATTGATAAAACAAATTTTATTTACGACACTTAAAAACTTTTCCAACGCAGGATAGGAGGCTAATTGGGCGATAAGTTCCTACGCTAGTAGGGTTGGTATCTGCCTTTGGGACAGGGACAATGTGAGCAACTTTCCACAGTTTTGGGAATGATCGTGCTGTAAAGCAATTTTTTAAACAAAGATGCGAGAGGACCGGCTAGCTCGTGTCACAGTTTTTGAGGACGATATTGGGGATTGTGTCAGAGCCTAAGGCTTTGGCAACGAAACAAAATAAAAAACACTAAACCGCTCGACTATCATATGCATTTTTTTTTAAACGCGCATATGATATGTATTTCCAACAGCGTGATTTTTATTTGTCAAAACATCAACAACGACAAAAAAGTCACCATGATGGTTGCAGCGGAAGCTGCAATCTAGTAAGGGACGAACCCACAGAAACCAACAAAAAATGTTTAAAAAAACGCCAAGAAACAGATTGCCATTTCTAGCTGATTCAAGGATGGTAGCTATTATCTAAATTACTCTTAATAGTAAAATGTTATTTTGAAAACGGATTTAAGGGAATTTTGAAAAATAGCCTGAAACCCCTAAAAACAATGTTGGATCGAAACCAAAATTACACCATTGGAACCGCCATGGCTGAAACACCTATTCAAGAAACTTACAATCCCCTGGCTTGAACAACAAGGAAGTTCACTTTTCTACATGGGTAGCACAGGTTTGTCCTCTTTTTTTTCTTATTCCTCCAAAGCTAGCGGGGCAATGGAACATCATAGAGAGCTGTTTCGAGGCTCATTTTAAAGAAAATCGCTATATCTACCCTTTTGTAAGTACCAAACTAAAATTTTTAAAATCGAACCCATTTTTTGACAAAAAAAAACTGCATCTTCATATACAAGATGATGAATGATGCAAAAATAGATGCCAATAGGTTGCAAATATAGGTTCATAGGTTGCAAAAATAGATGCCAATTAAGATTATTAATAAAACTGGACTGATTGTTTATACAGGCTATAAATACATTATTTCTGAAAGTCTCAATAATTTTTTAATATTATGATTGTAGACCTGAAAATGATTAATATATGTGCTTGTTTTCATTAGAGAAGAAATGACGCTCTATCATTTAGAAGATCTAGGTGGTGGTCACTCAACTCCTTTTTGTGGTAGCTTCTGTCCGCTTTAAGCTTGACTTGGTAACTCATTTAAATTCTATGTTTGTTTTGAAATTCATTTATTCTTCATTATCATTATCACTTCATTATCGCCTTGCTTGTTTTGAAACCAGTTGGCGATTTTTATTTTTATCTATATATTTTGTTTTTAATTTGATAAACCCCTAAAGTCTTGTATATTTGACAAGCTAATTATAAATATATTAGAGCCGCGACGGTTTGCTGGGGGAAAAATAAATAAATAATTATAAATGTACTGACGGCATATAGCGCTAAAACGCTGCTACTAACTTATAGGGTATTTAAGCCAAATACTGACCAATCGTCAATGCAGATTATACAAGAAACAGAAATCAAAAATGGGATGGACACAGTGCACTTACATGAAGCGTTTTCGTATGCTCCCCTGTTCTTTCATCCATCATTCTAGCCAAAACATCTTCCGCTTCACGATCAAGTTCTAACAGTTGTTCTGCTGGCTTCATCGTGCGAAGTTTCTGCGGGGTCAATGAGAATACCTGCGACAAACGAAGTTATCATAAATAAAGAATCTAGAACTAGAACACAAGAATCTAGAATTTAAATTAACCAACACAAGAAGCTTCAAATGAAAAATATCTGACTGCAAGGAGATTTGAATCTTGAATTTTGATTTATCACTCATTGCTATAGTCAGATATAAGAGAAGATAATACCTATTTCAAAAAGTTAAATAAAACCGTAATTGAGCCAAATTAGCTTCTGATGTCAAGTGAAAAATAGACCTCATTTTGAAAACTTTAAGGAGCTGAATGTACCATGAGTAAGATGTGATGTATTTGAAATACCAAAATAAAGTTCCTTTCTAAAGATAATTCTGATTCCTTATAATTAAGCTAAACCTAGTCGCAAAAATGAAAAGTCCTTAATCAGCAAAAAGAGAAATTGCATTTCTAACTTCAGTCAGACAACGGCGCTAGTCGTTCGAATTTCGCTAAGATAATTGTAGCAAAAAAAATGCAATGCATAAAATTTCCAAGGAAGTTTAAAAGGCAAAAAACTGTGTGAACGCCTAAATCATCAAAAATATTTAAGACGTATTATTGGACGAGGGGGCGCGTCCTTGGGCCACGTAAGCCAATGGCAGACAGTCCCTAGAGCGCAGGACGAAAGAACTGCGTTTGGGAGTGGGGTAAATGTGCCTTTTTAATTTTTAATCTCTATCCAGATTTGAAGCGATTAGTACCTTAGAACTAGAGAGATTCAGACGAATTTATTGTATTTCGGTCACCATTATTGTCTTTGAAGTGACCCATTGCTGTACAATTAAGCATGTAAGTTCAATAAATCTAGTGTCTTCTTATCTCTGTTTATTCCATTTTATATGTCTGTGTTTATCCTATATAGCTAAATAGTTTGCCATATCGTGTGCCAAGAAAAAAAAAACTTCTATTGCATTACAAATGGCGCGTGTCGAAAATTGGAGGAAAACTGAGAACTAGTTATGATGTTTAAACTCTGTAATTCAAATTTAATTTTTGGAAAGATACAGACATATAAGAAAATTGATTAGGCCTATAACCGCTAGGCTACGATAGGAAACCCCTTATATCTAATAGGATATAATAGCATACCCAAAAATATGTTAAGTAAAATTTTAAGTTTATATAAAATCAAAAAAAAAAAAAAAAAAACATGGACGATCTTAACGAATTACTATTAGTGCAAAAGTTAGTCGCAAGAAATATAGAAATTGCAAAATCTATTCCGGAATACAATGGTCAATCAGATATTGAAGAATTCAATATCCAATTGACCCAGTTTGTACAATTAACAAAAACAGACGTTGGAGCGTTAAAAGACATGCTGCTTCTACGATTAAGAGGCCACGCCTTAACCTTTCTAAAACAGGTCGAGCATACCATAGGCAATAACGCCAACTTGCCAATAAATACGGTTGATGACTTGTTAAAAGCATTCAAAGAAAGATTTATAGAAACCAGTTCAATAAATAAATTAAAACATGGAGAAGTGAACTTTGATTTTTCACAAAATATAAGAGAATATCTGGATAATATACGCATTTCTGTAGAGGCAAAATACAGAAGTGGTTCTAGGCAACTGTACGAAAAAATCATACTAAATACCTTTTTGCAAGGGCTACCCCCAAAACTATATAGAGTAGTAATATCCAATAATATTCAGACGTTGGACCTTGCAGTCCAAGAGGTAGAACGACTAATTGAAGTTGATAAAATGGTTGCTAATCATATTAATGCAAAAATAAACAGCCTCGGCGACTCAACCGCTAACCTAATCTTCAAGGGCTATCAGGCATCCCCCATTTTCTTTTCATGGGATAACTCCCCAGTAGCAAAAATAAAAAAAACGCCAGAACCCGGTAGGCAGAAAACAGTACGTTTTCAGCCCATTAACCCTACAATAACAAGGTGCTATAACTGCAATCGTGTTGGCCACATAGCAAGAGAGTGCCACTACGTCACCAATCCCATACCAAGAAATGCTGTCAGTAATACGCAAAATTACGGTAACCATTTGTTCAGAAGAACAAATCTTAGCACTGGCCGTGCAAGAGGCTATAGCAAGGGAGGATTACGCCAATCAGTACCTTATAATGCGTACCCACCTAATCTGTATAGCCCTTTCCCCAACAGGCAAATTAATTACCGGTTTGAAAACCCAAATACTCGCCAAGGCCAATATAATGCGAGAATGCAATATAGAAAACATGAAAATTTGCCGATAAGAAATGAAAATTTTACAAGCCAACAGCACTGGCAGTCAGCGCCAGCAAACGGCACTGACACGAGACATCCACGTTACCATAGTAATACATGGCGAAGACAGGCAGACGTAAATCATTTAAATATGCCTACTGAACCTAAGACGTCTGAATATCTATTACAGGCACCGACAAGTGAACTAAATCCTCAGGGAAACGCTTCAGGCCCCTCAGAAACATAAGTTGGACCCCGAGGGTGCCAAGGATATTTAATAGGTCCAGAACAATACTAGTGCCTTCTTGTAGTGATATTATTAACAAGTTACCTATATTTAATGATTTTTGTGTAGAAAACGTTTACTTTACGGCCTTAGTTGACAGTGGAGCTACTGTAAATATCATAAACTCTTGCGTATTTAATACGTTGCCTCTGCACATTAGGCGACAAAAGAACCCTAATAATCCCAATTTAACAAGTATTACAGGTCACAAATTAAATGTAAAAGGGTTAATTTGCCTAAACATAAAAAGAGACAATAAAACCTTCACGACAAATTTTAATTATATGCGACAATCTCCCATATGAAGCCATTATAGGGACAAATTTTTTAAGTTCCAATGGAATATTATTAGACGTAGCCAACGAGAGGTTCGTCTACCCAGCTAAGGTAGGGGAAGAAATCTCTACCTTAAGAAATCATAACAGAGGTTACGAAGATAACATAACAGTAAACAAAATTTCTAGTGGTATAATGTCATAATACATTGAGACTCCTGTCTTGCAACGGAATGTAAAACTTAGGAATTTGCCCAATTATCATAAGAGATACTTCAAAAAGGACGTAAATATAAATAGTAAAAACCTCCAATCTGCAAAACTGAATACATGAGACATGCGACCGTACAGATCAAATGAAATTAAGAAAATAGTGGAATTGTGGAAAAACATAGTAAAACCCAACGTGACGCCACAAGATGCCGCAATGGCGCAGCATAGTGCCAGTATGAATCTAATAAATAATGAAAATGAAGAGAAATATTACGGATTCGCGATAAGGAAAACAAAAATCCCTCCCAAAACGATGCAAAAAATTCAAATATCACAGATGATCGAGCCAGTGATTAGCAAATCAGAAATATGGTTTGCGACACCGTCTGAAAGACCCTATAATATTTCATGTGAGGAACATATTATATATTACTACTAAGGGGAGGGTTTCATTCTTGTAACAAAAAGCCATTAAAACGATAAAGTTACAATTAAAAAGGGGACTGGTTTAGTACACATTGAGATGATAGCGAACTATTATTTAAATACATTGTAAAATTCAAAAACAAACCTAGTTAACGGTATTAAAACTTCAAATAACGAATATCCTTTGACTAAATCGCAATTTTTAAACAAATTTAAAATGTATCATATTACGGATATGTAACTTAATCAAAAATTTTGCTAATTATTATGTATTTTTATGGATTTATTTTCTGCATCTGAAGATGATATCGGGCTTATTCAATTTTATCAGAATTAAATTTTAACGACTGTTAATCCCGTAGCGAAACAGCCATACTATGTGCAATCCAATCCCAATGAGTTGTTACAAAATGAACTACCGGAAAGATAAAGGAATAAGAGGAGATGCAAAGATATAATTATATCTAGTACCCCAGTGCGCCTAGTATCAAAAAAGGGTATCGATTCCATAACTGATGTGTAGTATATGGATATCAACAAAAATCTAGTGAGAGATAAATTTCATCTACCAAGAATAGACGAAATTCTTAACTCAATTTCAAGCAAAAACAAAATTTTTACTTCTTTGGACCTTACCCAAGGCTACCACCAAGTGAAAATAGCCGAAAAGGATGTCCATAAAACTGCATTTTCAGCATCCGAATATGGATCTTATGAATACTTAAGGGTACCATTTGGGCTTAAAACAAGTTCAAGCGCGTTATGTAGACCCCTATTGCACCTGTTGAGAGGATTAAGGAATATAATTCATTTTGTCGATGATATTATATGCGTGGGGGAAAACACTGAGCAACACTTGGCAACTTTAGCTAAGGTGTTCGAGAAGTTCAGGCAAGGCAATTTAAAATGCCGGCCTGAGAAAGTAAATTTATTTCAATCCAAAATCAAATTTTTAGGAGTAGTAGTAACCCAGGGCGAGATATCCCCAGACCCTGATAAAATAAAATGTGTTGAAAACCTCAAGCCCCCCAGAACTATGAAAAAATGAAGGGGAATTTTAGGCCTTACTGGCTACTTTAGAAAATTTGTACGCACTTATGCCCAAATTGCGAAACCCCTCACGGAATTAACGAAAGGGAACTCCCATAATGTTATCTGGTCCCAGGAAGCTCAAACTTCCCTAGACCGACTCAAAAAGGCGCTCACTTCTGAATCAATTTTGTCACTCCCTGATTTCGAAAATAGGAAATTTGTGGTTACCACTGATGCTACTTCAAAAGGCATTGGCGCAATTCTTTCGCAAATAATCCCAGTAGAAAACCCTAACCCTCTACAGGGAACACCCAAACAAATTGAAAAAGTTATATGCTATTCAAGTAAAACTTTATCAAAAGGCGAAAGCAGCTATTCCGCCCCAAACTTAGAATTGTTATCTATTATCTACCACTTGGACAAATTTAGGCATTATTTAATTGGTAGAAAATTTATATTACGATCAGACCATAAAAGCTTGCAGTACCTGCACACATTTAAAAACCCAACGGGAATTCTGTCTAGATGAATTATGAAAATCCAAGACCTAGATTATGAATTTGAACATTTAAAGTGAAAACAAAACGCGGCTTGTGACTTTTTGAGTATATATCCAGAAAATAATCCGTCGGAAACTGAAGAAAATGAAGTTAATGCTATTAATGCTAAAAGCAAACAAGGATGCAACAAAAACGAAGTAAAAGACGCAACAAAAGAAAATAAGATTAACTATTGTCCCTTGTCTTTGGAAAATATAAAAAGAAAACAAAAAAAGGACGAAATGTGTGTAGCACTAATTGAATATTTGGTGAATGATGAGGCGTTACCGGATAAATTCAAAACTCTTAGAAAAGAGATAGATAATTTTTACTACGACCTTGATGAAGAAATACTGTGTAGGATTGTGACTGCTGAGACAAATAGAAACCAAACCTCGATAATACCTGTATTACCACAAAACTTGATAGGGCCTGCATTTGAATATTTTCATTCGGACACAGGTGGACATTTAGGAGTTATGAAAACGTTCCATAAGTTAAAACAATACTTTTAAATACAATCACCACTGACAAAACTTAAAGAATTTTTAAGTACATGAGAAGCATGTAAATTGAGAAAAACCCCCCAAGCTTATCCAAATCCCCCAATGGGAAGGGTCCCAGTAGTAAAGTACCCCTTCGATATTATCTCATTTGACCTGTACGGGACAAGTGGAGGCTTACCTGTTTCTAGCAGAGGCCATACTTGTATTCTTTCGGTTATAGATCATTTTTCCGGATTTACTTTTGCAAAAGCATTAAAAAATCAAGGTGCTTATGCCACAAGTAAGGCATTAGCAAAATTATTTTTACAATTTGGCATTCCTACAATTTGACAGATACGACCCAGTAGCATCTATTTTCATCATATCTCAACCAACGAAGAGTACTCACCATAACTCCAGGCAACTTTCATCCCAGCTTCGTCTACGAAAACAACAGTTACCTTCGACCGTCGTTTCTTCGACCATGAACCATATTACAAATCAGGTAACACTATATTTGAACCTCAGTATCAAGTGCTTCAACGAACTATATAATCACATAACTTCTGAGAACTCTATCGATCAGCACATGATAAACGATATTTAACGATATTTGAAGTTAAATAATACTTAAAGACATTTGAAGATATTTGAAGCTGAAGTTAAAGACAATTTGAAGTTTAATTCTGAGAACCACATCGATCAGAACAAGATAAACGATATTTAACGATATTTGAATTTAAATGATACTTAAATACATTTGAAGAGATTTGAAACTTAAGTTAGAGACAATTTGAAGTTTAATTCCAAGAACCACATCGAGCAGTACAAGATAAACGATATTAGAAGTCAAATGATATTTGAAGAGGTTCGAAGTTGAATTTAAAGACAATATATTAAGAGAGTCACTATAATATGACGACAACCCGTTTCAAAAGGCACAAATGAACAATTTTACGCGAGAATACATTCTCTATTTGCCTCAAAAATCCAAAAAAATGATATGCTGAGAAGAAAAAAAAACACCAACACCTGTATTGGGAAGAATCATTTCCCAGTTGACTATTAGAACGATATTTAACGGTCATTTCCCAGTTGACTATTAGGGAAAACTTATTGTGTAAAGACAACTAGACTCAAACTGTTCCATGAAGAAACCACAACGTAAGTGCTTCGAAATTTTTGCCAGGACAAAAGGAGTGAAGGACAGTAATTTAAAACAGAAGGGTGTAGTACACTAAGGACACGAAAGGTGATGAATAGATGTGAAGCTACATGTGTTACTTCCTGATAGCGTTGACAATGCAAAAATCTCAATAGTGAAGGTGTTTTAATGTCATCAGTGAATATGTTGAACCAAATATTGTATGTTATAAATCATTCATTTATTTACCACAATTATAATTAGGTTTAATATTATTATTCTATTAATTTAACGTTGTTTATATATTATTTAATACTTAATATAGACAGCAAAAAAAAAAAAAAAAACTAAATGAAAATTATAATATTACCAAAATAATTGTAAAATTAAAATTAAAAATTGTTAGATATAGAAAAAAAAAAAAAAAAAATATTTAGTATATTAGCTAAACAATAAACAAAAATAATCTTAGTCCGGTAAATGAATTTTATATAGGGATGTAGAATAAAATAATAAAAATAATTGAAAAATTTCAAAACTCCTAATGGGCAGTGACTAATGATGGGACGTCATTATTTCATGGGAAGGGTGATATGTACCATGAGTAAGATGTGATGTATTTGAAATACCAAAATAAAGTTCCTTTCTAAAGATAATTCGGACTCCTTATAATTAAGCCAAATCTAGTCGCAAAAATGAAAAGTCCTTAATCAGCAAAAAGAGAAATTGCATTTCTAACTTCAGTCAGACAATGGCGCTAGTCGTTCGAATTTCGCT
Source organism: Artemia sp. Qi Xiang Cuo (assembly GCF_049724085.1). NCBI lineage: Eukaryota > Metazoa > Arthropoda > Branchiopoda > Anostraca > Artemiidae > Artemia > Artemia sp. Qi Xiang Cuo. Next base: position 22,287,505 of record NC_142811.1, read on the forward strand.
AAGATAATTGTAGCAAAAAAAATGCAATGCATAAAATTTCCAAGGAAGTTTAAAAGGCAAAGAACCGTGTGAACGCCTAAATCATCAAAAATATTTAAGACGTATTATTGGACGTGGGTTCGCGTCCTTGGGCCACGTAAGCCAATGGCAGGCAGTCCCTATAGCGCAGGACGAAAGAACTGCGTTTGGGAGTGGGGTAAAAGTGCCTTTTTAATTTTGAATCTCTATCCAGATTTGAAGCGATTAGTACTTTAGAACTAGAGAGGTTCGGACGAATTTATCGTATTTTGGTCACCGTTGTTGTCATAGAAGTGACCCGTTGCTGCAAAACTAAGCATGTAAGTTAAATAAATCTATTATCTTTTTATATGTGTTTGTTTCTATTGTATGTCTGGGTCTAGTCTGATAATAGGTAATTAGTTCACCAGTCTCCAAAGTAAATGATCCCAAAGGACTCTGATCTCCAGATAGCTCAAGAAAGAAGAAGCCACATTTGTATGTCTTCATATTCTATTTTCTCTCATTAATTGAGAGCGGCGCTAGCCTAGTTGACACAATCTCCAGCGCTATAAGTGGCGCTATAGGAGAAATCTCTATCGCCACAAGCAAACCTTTTCTATCACTACAAATATTCCTTCAATGGAACATGAAGACATCATCGTGTTGTAGACATCAAGATTACTGTACTTGGTCCCCCAGCCCCACTGCCCACCTTTTATCAGAAGGGATGGCAGGTAAAACTTTGCATTAGTCAGAAACACACAATCTCTATTATTGAAGACACAACCTGGGCTAATGGCTATCCATCACCCTATCTCCAATTCTAATCAAATTTTTAGTAGAAATGTAGCATTTTGGTTGTTTTCGTAAGCATTTTCACTCTATGGTATTCCATGGCATAAAGTGAGCCTACAGTACCTCCGGCACCCAGGACCTACCTACGTTATGCCAACTTTTTAGCATACCGGTATGTTGCACCTAGTTTTAGCCAAAATCATGCATGTATCTTCAATCCACCCCGAAGGACCAAAGCGAGCAACAACCCCTCTAGCATCTATTATTCCCAAGTATCTGGCCAAAAGGCAAATATACTGCACCTTCTCTGAAGTGGAATCACAAAAGAATTTTCAATCTACAATACCAAAGCCAAAGTCGATCTGTGATGCTACCAATACCTTCCCATACCTTCCCTCGCCAACTCTCTAGGTGAAATGTAGGTATGTTACACTCTGTTTGAACTGGAATCAAGCAAATGTTTTGCGTGGTCAGTATGACAAGAGAAGCAAATAGGGTCGGAGTTCCCTCCCGTTCCTCCTGTCTTTTCTGTGCCAAACATTTTCTATGGAGCTGAACGATGGTCCTTGAATGCCCCACCCTCTTTATAGAAAGTTAAACATATATCACTTTGTTTGAAACTAGAGTCACACAACGATCTTCAATCCGTATTAACCTATCGTAAAACAACTCTAACTCAAAACAAACAGAAATTACTAGATATAAGAACTGGGAAGTCGTCCCCTTGTACCCCAATTATAGCGGGGGTGTCATTTACGCTTTACTGAAATTAATACGATTATATTTTATAATTTTAATCAAATTCCATCCGACTGATATACACTAAAGTTTCATTTATACTTTCTTCATTCTGAACATATTCCTATAAAATGCATGAAGGTGTCGAATAGATTTGTCATTGCAAAACTTCACTTCAAAGAACAAAATGGATTTCTTCAAAAATTAAAATTATTCATTTTCAAAGTGTAATTCAGGCACCACCGCTCCATAAGTTTAAATGAAATACACCGAAAAAGAATAATTTAGCCATAAAGTTGTTCTTTTTTAAACATATATATTCTTTTTGAGTCATCTTGATTGTTATTGGAAATTTAGTTTTCAATTATTACAATTTTATTTAATAGTTAATTTAAAATTAGCTTGGTTTTTATTGGTTATAGCATCAACAACAACACAACAAAGAAAAATAACGTCCAAAGACTAATCAAACTTTACAAAAATGTTTCTTTCTTTCATTTTACAAATTCTAAACTGTATTTCACTGAAAACAATATGTATTTTGAACAGTTTAATTTTTATACAGCCATATCTAGGATTTTTTCAGGGACGGGGCTATGATGTGTTGGGAGGGGGGGACAAAAAAATTCACCTTGTATAAAGTGTAATTACGAACGAATTTTGAATTTATACTATTGACGGTATAATGTGTGCCCATGGCCCCTCCAGTATACCCTCATCTTTTCCATCACCAACTTTATAGCGCAAAGGTAGACACGATGCACATTGTTTGTACCGGAATCTTGCACAGATTCTTAATCGGTATAATTAGAGAACCAATGCGAATCATACACTCCTCCAATACCCAACACTGCACTTCCAATATTCCAGTGCAAAAGTAGGCATACTGTACCTTGTTTTAGGTGAACTAAGTTAAAAATTTTACTGTAAATGATTGTAGGACCAATGGAACCCATCCCGCTCCCCAATACCAACATTTTCGGGAAAGAGAGTCAGGTGAACCTCTGTTTCAATCAGAACAGAGGTGACCCTCTGTTTGAATCCTCTGTTGAATCATATAAGGATTTTCCATCTATATGATTGGAGGCACAATTTCTGGCTCGTAGCCCCAAAAAGCACAGTACTAACTTATTCAGCTGAAAAATAGGTAGGTTTTCTTTCTCGCCGATGGGCTTATACCTAGGGGGCTGGTATCTTGGGCCATTGGGGTTTGAGTGACGATGACCCTGCCACTACCTGTACGCAAAAGTGCCCGGATCTAATTGAAATTTATGTGATATGTACCATGAGCCCCAATGACCTTCCGCACGAAAGTGCTCGGAAATTTACTTGATATTTGGTAGGCATCAACATCCATGCAAACCTGAGTAACTTGTAAGCTTGACAGCAGCAAACTGGACAAATTATGACATCATTCTGAATCAAATTATTTAAAATTTTGTTATTTCAGAGGTAATTTTCGAGACTTGAATATTCCATTTACTTCCTGGTGTTTTAGGAGTATTTTTACATAATTTCAAGCATTAGTTGTACTTGTGGCGGGAATCCGGCGTTTCCATCTTACCCGGTATCAAGGATCTTCGAGACCAGTTTGAACCATGCAGTGAGGTCTTTTGCCAGCTGTTGTGCAAATGGGAGCCATTGAGTTGTCCATGTTTGACCGAACTTTCTGAGCCCATCAATAGATCCAAAATCTGATTTAACTTAGTTCCACCAGCGTTATCCGCTGTCCTCTTTGGTGTCTTTTCTATTAGCTGAGGAACTCAGCTAGAAGGATTTGGCGAGGCAAGTACTCTTTTAGTCCTTGTAAGACATGGCCTAATCATTTTAGTCGACGCTCCTTGATCTTGATGGCAACGCATCTCTTGATACCACAGATTCGCCGAATATCCACGTTTGGTTTGCGATCATTCAGCTTTAGCCTGGGGATGCTACGCAGACGTGTATGCTCAAATACTCTCAGTGCATTTTCATGTAGTCGCTTCGTTGACCAAGTTTCGCATCCATAAAGAAGGATTGTTCGAACCAAAGCCAGGTATACTCGAACTTTACTTCTTAAACTAATTTCACTCTGATTCCACAATGGTTTTCTGAGGGAAGCAAAGACCGTCAGTGCTTTCTGCAATCGCTGTTGAATATCGGCGTCTGAAGATCCATCAGTACAAAGCTGGAAGCCAAGGTATGTGAAGCTGTCGACCTGACCTAACTGTACTTCATTTACAGTTAACGGTATAAAATCACTGTGATTTATTGCCATGAATTTTCTCTTCCCTGTACTGACTTTCAAGCCAATGGGATCTGCCCAAGTAACTACCACATCGAGCATAGTTTGACCTTTTTCTGGGTCCGAGAGGATTCTGACATCATCAGCATATTCAAGATCTCCAAGTAAAAGGTTTTGTCCAATCTGAACTACTGTATGAGAAGATAGTGCATTTTCAAGCACCCAATCAATACAGTAGTTAAACAGAGTCGGGGACAAGACGCAGCCTTGTTTTACTCCAAACACAACCGACAATTCTTCAATCTCTTCCCAGTAAACTCGAACTCGGCTCATAGAACCCTTGTATTATGCTTTAAGCAGTTCGACAAATTTCAGGGGCATTCCATATATTTCTAGAATTTTCCTGAGGTTTTGGCGAGTGATCGAGTTGAATACGGAAACGAATTCCAGAAATATCAGAATAAGGGGCAAATTATACCTTTCAAACTGCTGGATAATGAGGCGGAGTGCAAAGTTATTTTCAGTATAGCCTCTACCAGGACGGAAACCGGGAGACACTGTTTGTAATTTCAAGTATTAAGCTTGAATTTATTGCATATTTGTTCTAAGGAAACACAAACACAACGGAGCCTCGAAACAAACACCTTTTGGGCCAAGAGAAAACTCTTATACCCAATCGAATGAGCAGAAGATTGCAAGAAATGCACCGTCTCCAAACAAATTACCTGAATAATATTTACGTATTAACGAAGAAGCTCTGGTTCCCAATACAATCTTCAAAAAACTCTTTGTTTTTTTTTTCAGCATCGCTTTCGTATTTTATAACTTTTACAGACGCATAAGTAACTTTTGTAGGTCATAATGCTGATTATAATTAAAGAGAACTGGTAAAATAGACCCGACAATTTCTGTCTGTCTAAATAGATTTAAAGGGTCTCAAATATTCTAAATAGTTTGAAGCCCTTGTTGAGCACAAAATACCTATGATTAGAAATATGATTATTCTGAATGCAAAATTAGTAAATGACTATTTCCCTCCTAACATAAAAACTCGCATTAAATATAGCGTTACGGGGGGCATGGAAGATAAAAATCTAAGTATTGGCAGAGGTAGAACACCCGAATGGAGAGAGCAAGTGCCAATATTTTGCAATTCTACCAAAAAGTTTCTAATTGAGTTTCGTCTAAAAAAATATAGTGCTATAAGGGATTACTTTCATATAGGGCAAACGACGTTGGCAAGAGGAAGCTACACTGTAACTCCGGATTCAGTTCAGAACAATAATATCAAAACCATCCTTTTGTATAAGCCCACTAATAGGTCCGTTATTTTAGGAGACCTGCAAGCACAGTTCCTAAGGACTAAGCAAGCCACAGCCCAAAAAACAAAAAACACAGCTACTGAATCGACTGCCCAGGGACTTCAATTGACTTCAATTCAATTACTTCAATTGACGAGTACACTCATCTTCTCGGTCCTCCTCCCAGCTATGAGGAGTCACAAAGAATGGAGCTTTTCAAATTAGTACCTGGAACTTTTCAAACTACCTTTCAAAATGTTGGATAATTAGACGGAGTTCCAAAATATTGTCAGAGCAGCCTCTACCAGGACGGGAAAGGAAGACACTGTTTGTAATTTCAAGTATTGAGCTGGAATTTATTGACTATTTGTTCTAAGGAATCACAGACACAACGGAGCTCTGAGCACAAAATAGCTATGATTAGAAATATGATTATTCTGGAAGCAATATTAGTAAATTACTATTTTCCTCGTAACATGAAAACTCGCATTAACTTTAATATAAGCAAAAATTTCGACAAGGACCTCCGCCAAGTCGTCCTCAGAGCTAAACAAAAAAGAAGACAAAGAGAAAAAAAAACGAAAATCTAACCTTTCGAAGTTTACTTTACAAAGACAGAACATACACTGAATAAAACCCAGACATGAATCAATGAACATTAATTTACCAAGATGATTGGGCAAGAATCTTTTGCCTTGAAATAGTTTTAGCTGGTCTACAACTTCGGTTTTCATTAGATATGCAAATAGGTTCTTTTAATTTATACCGGGTGAAAGTATTGATTGAGTCCTTCAAGATTAAACTGTCGTAAATTGGGCTTAATGAAATATCTCCAGTATCTCTATTTATTGCTAAATTTTGGTTCATATATTTTTCTATCTCAATTACCTCTTTAAAAGTTTGTGGTACGCCATTTACAGTTGATATTAAGGTTGCCTCGTCCAACAGAACTAGATGGGTCGGATTTACGAAAGTATGCGAAGCCAATGCCGAATCAAAGTTGTCATTGTTATTTTTTAATCTCACGGACTTATCTATTGAAATTTTGTGAACCTCCTTCTGTGAACCCTCCTTCTGTGAACAGAGGGGCAATAATCTTTAGTCGACAAAGTTTTAAAAATTTGTTCCCGTGATCATATAAATTCTGAATTAAATTATGTCAAGGATATTGTTTTCTGCAATGGCTACCCAATCAAACTCATTGAAAATATAATAGATAGACGATTAAAAAAGATAAAAGAAATAAAAAGGGAGCTTGTCCCCCTTGATTCAGTTACACCAACAATTGAGAAAAAAACTTTCATCGTAGTAGAAAGGACCCTAGTACTCGTGACAGAACACCATATATGGGCATGGAATCCCCAGGGAGAATGATTGCATAATCGAGGTGGGTCAATGACCTAAATTTCCCAGGTCGAGTGGGTGTTTTGGCCAAGAGCACGCTAGAGGTGAATGTTAAGATTCAATGACCTCAATTCCCCATTCATGAATCAATAATTCTCCTTAGAAACAACAAATTAATTCCCCTTTCTTGACAAATCAATCAACCATGACATCATCTGTCAGACATTAAAAAACGTCGCCCAGAAACAATTCTCCAGGAATAGACCCAAGACATTGATGAACTTTGCCCAGGAAACAATTCTACTGGTCGAACTCCAAAGATATTAATAAACTTCGCCATGGAAACAATTCTCCAAGAAGTATCTTAGCGATGAAGAGATTAACGCGTGAAAGGGTTTCCCAGTAATTTGAAATGTGACAGCGCAGGGATGCCAAAAACAAAAGAAACACGCATAAATTACGTTTAGGGGTTATTTGGACGAAAACATTCTAGAAATTTTAGGGAATTGTTTTGGTGAAATAGTTAGAGACATTTTAAAAGATGATTTTAGAAGATGTTTTAGAAGAGGATTTGAGGGTGAAACTCTGCGATCGTTAAAATACACAAGCTCCATTTGAAAAGTGTCGTGAGGTCCCTACCCCAACACCAACGGGCTCCACTACCCCTACCCTCAACCCGAAGGACGCCCCTGGTCCCCCAAGGGCCCCCCGGCTCCCCAAAGCCCCCCAGGCCCTCACCGGCCCTCCAGACCCCCAAAGGCCCTCCCCAAGCCCCCAAAGAGTCCCCTCCCCATTTGTTAATACTTTTTTATGCACTTTATTATATCTTTTCAAAACAAGTTCCTTTCTTAATGTCATTCCTTAACCCATTTTTACAAGTTGAAGTACCCATTCTTTTCACCCACAACTTTACTTTACAGCTTTTTGGATACCTCAACACCAAGCAATAGTTTTCAAAAGACATTTCAGAGCAACTTCTTTTCTTAATGTTCCCTTTTAAATCCGTTTTCCAGCTTGAAGTAACTGGCCTGTTCACCCACAACTTTACTTTACAGATTTTTGGATACCTCAACACCAAGAAATACCTTTTAAAAGACATTTCAGAGCAAGTTAATTAGATTATGTCCCTCCTAAACTAATTTTCAAAGTTGGAGTGCCCTTCATTTTCACCCACAACTATACTTTACAGCTTTTTGGATACCTCAACACCAAGAAATACCTTTCAAAAGACATTTCAGAGCAAGTTCATTTCTTAATGTCCCTCCTAAACCCATTTTACAAGTTGAGGTACCCATCTTTTTCACCCACATCTTTACTTTACAGCTTTTTGGATAACTCAACACCAAGAAATACCTTTCAAAAAGCATTTCAGAGCAACTTCTTTTCTTAATGTCCCTTCTAAGCCCATTTTCCAACTTGAAGTACCTGTCCTTTTCACCCACAACTTTACTTTATGACTTTTTGGATACCTCAACACCAAGAAATACCTTTCAAAAGACATTTCAGAGCAAGTTCTTTACTTAATGTCCCTCCTATACCCATTTTCCAACTTGAAGCATCCATCCTTTTCACCCGCAACTTTACTTTACAGCTTTTTGGATACCTCAACACCAAGAAATACCTTTCAAAAGGTATTTCAGAGCAAGTTCCTTTCTTAATGTCCCTTCTACGCCTATTTTCCAACTTGAAGCATCCTTCCTTTTCACCCACAACTTTACTTTACAGCTTTTTGGTTACCTCAACACCAAGAACTACCTTTCAAAAGGCATTTCAGAGCAAGTTAGTTTCTTAATGTCCATTCTAAAACCATTTTCCAACTTGAAGTACCCATCTTTTTCACCCACAACTTTAATTTACAGCTTTTGGATACCTCAACACCAAGAAATACTTTTCAAAAACGATTTCAGAGCAAGTTCCTTTCTTAATGTTTTTCCTTAACCCATTTTTACAAGTTGAAGTACCAATCCTTTCACCACAACTATACTTTACAGCTTTTTGGTTACCCCAACACCAAGCAATACCTTTCAAAAGGCATTTCAGAGCAAGTTTCTTTCTTAATGTCCCTCATAAACCCATTTTCCAACTTGAAGTACCCGTTCTTTTCACCCACAACTTTACTTTATAGCTTTTTGGATACCTCAACAACAAGAAATACTTTTCAAAAGACATTTCAGAGCAAGATCCTTTCTTAATGTCCCTACTAAACCCATTTTAAAAGTTGAAGTACCCATCCTTTTCACTCACAACTATACTTAACAACTTTTTGGTTACCTCAACATCAAGAAATACCTTCCAAAGAGCATTTCAGAGCAAGTTCCTTTCTTAATGTCCCTTCTAAAACCATTTTACAAGTTGAAGTACCCATCATTTTCACTCACAACTATCCTTTGCATGTTTTTGGATACCTCAACACCAAGAAATACCTTTCAAAAGCCATTTCAGAGCAAGTTCCTTTCTTAATGTCCCTTCTAAAACCGTTTTACAACTTGAAGTACCCATCCTTTTCACTCACAACTATACTTTACAGTTTTTTGGATACCTCAACACCAAGAAATACCTTTCAAAAGCCATTTCAGAGCAATTTCCTTTCTTAAAGTCCCTTCTAAACCCCTTTTACAACTTGAAGTACCCATCCTTTTCACTCACAACTATACTTTACATGTTTTTGGAGACCTCAACAACAAGAAATACCTTTCAAAAGGCATTTCAGAGCAAGTTCCTTTCTTAATGTCCCTTCTAAAACTATTTTACAACTTGAAGTACCCATCCATTTCACACAAAACTTTACTTTACAGCTTTTTGGGTACCTCAACACAAAGAAATACCTTTCAAAGGGCATTTCAGAGAAAGTTCCTTTCTTAATGTCCCTTCTAAACACATTTTACAAGTTGAAGCATCCATCCTTTTCACCCACAACTTTACTTTACAGCTTTTTGGATACCTCAACACCAAGAAATACTTTTCAAAAGACATTTCAGAGCAAGTTCCTTTGTTTATGTCCCTTCTAAACCAATTTTCCAAGTTGAAGCATCCATCTTTTTCACCCACAACTATACCTTACAGCTTTTTTGTTACCTCAACAACAAGAAATACCTTTCAAAGTTAATTTCAGAGCAAGTTCCTTTCTTACGTACCTTCTAAATCCATTTTACAACTTGAAGTACCAATCCTTTTCACCCACAACTATACTTTACAGGTTTTTGGTTACCTCAACACCAAGAAATACTTTTCAAAAGGCTTTTCAGAGCAAGTTTCTTTTTTAATTTCCCTCCTAAACCTATTTTACAAGTTGAAGCATCCTTCCCTTTCACCCACAACTTTACTTTACAGTTTTTTGGATACCCCAATACCAAGAAATACCTTTCAAAAGGCATTTCAGAGCAACTACTTTTCTTAATGTCCCTTCTAAAACCATTTTCCAATTTGAAGTACCCATCTTTTTCACCCAGAACTATACTTCACAGCTTTTTGGATACATCAACACCAAGCAATACTTTTCAAAGACATTTCAGAGCAAGTTACTTTCTTAATGTCCCTCTTAAACCCATTTTACAAGTTGAAGCATCTATCCTTTTCACCCACAACTTTACTTTACAACTTTTTTACACGACACAATATCATGCAAGATTCCACTTCAGTTCAGATTTTTCTCAAAGAGATGAAAACATTTAAAATACTGTTCCAAATTTTTCATAGAAAATAGAAAGTTCAAGTTACCTTCTGAATTTTATCAAAGAACTTACAGTTCAATTTTAATTTCTCCAGAGAAAATAAAATCTTCCACTTCACTTCTTAATTTCACAAAGACACAAGGAAGTTTAAAGTTCTATTTGAAATTTTTCCGTAGAAGATAGAAAAAACTATACCATACTTGTGAATATTTTCCCGGAAGATAAAAACTTCTACTTCAATTTTAAATTTTCTCAACGAAGTGAAGAAAAGTTCAAGTTCATTTTCTCAATGAAAAAGAAATTAGTTCTTGATCAATTATATTTTTTCCAAATAATGTAAAAAGGTTATACTTCAGTTCAGATTTTTCTCAAAGAGATGAAAAAATTTAAAATACTGTTCCAGAGTCTTAGCTTAGAGTTTTTGTTGGAGTTATAGTTTAGTTTAGTTTTAGTTAAGAGTTTAGAGTTTTAGCCTAGAGTCTTAGCTTAGAGTTTTATTTAGAGTTGAAGTTTAGTTTAGTAATAGTTAAGAGTTTAGAGTTTTAGCTTAGAGTCTTAGCTTAGAGTTTTTTCAGAGTTCTATTTTCGTGTGGTTTTATTTAATAATTTATATTTTTATCTTAAAGTATTAGATTAGAGGTTTTGTTATATTTTTAGTTTATTTTAGTTATAGTTAAGAATTTAGAGTCTAGCTTAGAGTCAGAGCTTAGAGTTTTAGTTAAAGTTATAGTTTAGTTAAGTTATATTTAAGAGTTTAGAGTCTTAGCTTAGAGTTTTTGTTAGAGTTCTAGTTTAGTTTCGTTTTAGTTAAGAGTTTAGTGTTTTAGCATAGAGTCTTGGCTTATAATTTTTGTTAGGGTTCTAGTTTTAATTAAGAGTTTAGAGTTTTATCTTAGAGTCTCAGCTTAGAGTTTTTGTTAGAGTTCTAGTTTAGTTTAGTTTTAGTTAAGAGTTTAGTGTTTTTAGCTTAGAGTCTTAGTTTAGAGTTTTTGTTGAAGTTCTAGTTTAGTTTAGTTTTAGTTTAGAGTTTTAGCTTAGACTTAGAGTTTTAATTAGAGTTCTAGTTTAGTTTTAGTTAAGAGTTTAGAGTTTTTAGCTTAGAGTCTTAGCTTTTAGCTTAGAGTCTTAGCTTAGTTTTACTTAGAGTTCTAGTTTAGTTTAGTTTTAGTTAAGAGTTTAGAATTTTACCATAGAGTCTTAGCTTAGAGTTTTAGTTAGAGTTAAAGTTTAGTTTAGTTACAGTTAAGAATTTTGAGTTTTTGCTTAGTCATAGCTTAGAGTTTTACTTAAAAGTTATAGTTTGGTTAAGTTTTAGTTAAGTTTCGAGTTTTAGCTGAGTCTTCGCTTAGAGTTTTTGTTAGAGTTTTAGTTTAGTTTAGTTTTAGTTAAGAGTTTAGAGTTTTACCTTAGAGAATAGCTCAGAGTTTTTGTTAGAGTTCTAGTTTAGTTTAAGTTCAGTTAAGAGTTTGATGTTTTACCTTTGAGTTTAAGTTAGAGTTCTAGTTTAGTTTAGTTTTAATTAAGAGTTTGGTGTCTTACTTTAGAGTCTTATCTTAGAGTTTTAGTTAGAGTTCTAGTTTAGTTTAGTTTTACTTAAGAGTTTAGAGTTTTATCTTATAGTCTTAGCTTAGAGTTTTTGTTAGAGTTCTAGTTTAGATTAGATTTAGTTAAGAGTTTATAGTTTTTAGCTTAGAGTCTTAGCTTAGAGTTTATGTTGAAGTTCTAGTTTAGTTTTAGTTAAGAGTTTAGAGTTTTAGCTTAGAGTCACATTTTAGAGTTTTTGTTAAAGTTGAAGTTTATTTTAGTTATATTTAATAGCGTTGATTCATAGCATATAGTTTTATATTAGAGTTTTGATAGATTTCTTGTTAATTTTAGTGATAGATAAGATTTTTGAGTTTTAAATTATAGAATTATATTAGAGTTTTATTTTAGTTTAGTTTTAGTTAAGAGTTTAGAGTTTTTTAGCTTGGAGTCTTAGCTTAGAGTTTTTGATAGAGTTCTAGTTTAGTTTAGTTTTAGTTAAGAGTTTGGTGTTTTACCTTAGAGTCATAACTTAGAGTTTTAGTTTGAGTTCTATTTTAGTTTATTTTTAGTTTAGAGTTTAGAGTTTTTAGCTTAGAGTCTTATATTAGAATTTTAGTTAGAGTTCTAGTTTAGCTTAGTTTTATTTAAGAGTTTTAGATTATAGTATTATAATAGAGTTTTTTGTTTAAGTTATCGTTTAGTTTAGTTTTAGTTAAGAGAATATAGTTCTACCTTAGAGTATTAGCTTAGAGTTTTTGTTGAAGTTGAAGTTTAGTTTAGTCATAGTTAAGAATTTAGAGTTTTTAGCTTAGAGTCTTAGCTTAGAGTTTTACTTAGAGTTCTAGTTTAGTTTAGTTTTAGTTAAGAGTTTTTGTTGAAGTTCTAGTTTAGTTTAGTTAAGAGTTTAGAGTTCTACCTTAGAGTCTTAGCTTAGAGTTTTACTTAGAGTTGAAGTTTAGTTTAGTTATAGTTAGGGGTTTAGAGTTTTAGCTTGGTTGAAGTTTAGTTTAGTCATAGTTAAGAATTTAGAGTTTTTAGCTTAGAGTTTTAATTAGAGTTCTAGTTTAGTTTAGTTTTAGTTAAGAGTTTAGAGTTTTATCTTAGAGTCTTAGCTTAGAGTTTTTGTTGAAATTCTAGTTTAGTTTAGTTAAGAGTTTAGAGTTCTACCTTAGAGACTTAGCTTCGAGTTCTACTTAGAGTTGAAGTTTATTTTAGTTGTAGTTAAGGGTTTAGAGTTTTAGTTTGGAATCTTAGATTAGAGTTTTAGTTAGAATTCTAGCTGAGTTTAGTTTTAGTTAAGAGTTTAGAGTTTTACCTTAAAGTCTTAGCTTAGAGTTTTAGTTAGAGTTCTAGTTTAGTTTAGTTTTAGTTAAGAGTTTTGAGATTTACCTTAAAGTCTTAGATTAGAGTTTTAGTTAGGGTTGAGGATTTTCCGGCGAGTATGGTTAGGTTAGGTTAGACTAGATTAAGTTAGGTTAGATTAGGTTAGGTTAAGTCAGCTTAGGTAAGTTAGGTTAGGTTAGGTTAGATTAGCTAGTAAACATCTCTCCATGTTTAAGTTAGGTTAGGTTAGGCTAGATTAAGTTATGTTAGGTTAAGTAAGGTTAGGTTAGCCTGCGTACGCGCGCGTACGTAGGCTAACCTAACCTACCTCAACCTAACCTCACATAACTTAATCTAGCCTAAACTAACCTAACCTAGCTTAAACATGGAGAGATATTTACTAGCTAACCTAACCTAACCTAACTTAACTAACCTAACCTAACTTACCTAAGCTGACTTAACCTAACCTAATCTAACCTAACTTAATCTAGTCTAACCTAACCTAACCAAACTCGCCGGAAAATCCTCAACTCTAACTAAAACTCTAATCTAAGAATTTAAGGTAACTCTTAAAACTCATAACTAAAACTAAACTAAACTAGAACTCTAACTAAAACTCTAAGCTAAGACTTTAAGGTAAAACTCTAAACTTTTAAATAAAACTAAACTAAACTAGAAATCTAACTAAAACTCTAAGCTAAGACTCCAAGCTAAAACTCTAAACCCTTAACTATAACTAAACTAAGCTTCAACTCTAACTAAAACTCTAATCTAAGACTCTAAGGTATAACTCTAAAATATTAACTAAAAAAAACTACAACTTCAACAAAAACTCTAACCAAAGACAATAAGATAAAACTCTAAACTCTTAACTAAAACTAAACTAAACTAGAACTCTAAGTAAAACTCTAAGCTAAGACTCTAAGCTAAAAACTCTAAATTCTTAACTATGACTAAACTAAACTTCAACCAAGCTAAAACTCTAAACCCTTAACTATAACTAAACTAAACTTCAACTCTAAGTAAAACTCTAAGATAAGACTCTAATGTATAAATCTAAACTCTTAACTAAACTAAACTATAACTTCAACAAAAACTCTAATCTAAGACTCTAATATAAAACTATAAACTCTTAACTAAAACTAAACTAAACTATAACTCTAATTAAAACTCTAATCTAAGACTATAAGCTAAAAAATCTAAAATCTTAACTATTAATAAAATAAACTTCAAATTCAACAAAAACTATAAGCTATTACTAAATGATAAAAATATAAACTCTTAACTAAACTAAACTAGATCTCTAACAAAAACTCTAAACTACGACTCTAATCTAAAAACTATAAATTCTTAAATATAACTAAACAAAATTTCAACTCTAAATATAAGCTAAGACTATAAGATAAAACTATAAACTCTTAAATAAAACTAAATTAAACTAAAACTCTAACAAAAACTCTAATCTAATACTATAAGATAAAACTATAAACTCTTAAATAAAACTAAACTAAACTAGAGCTTCAACAAAAACTCTAAGCTAAGACTCTAAGCTAAAAACTCTAAACTCTTAACTAAAACTAAACTAGAACTCTAACAAAAACTCTAAGCTAGGACTCAAAGCTAAAATTCTAAACTCTTAACTAAAACTAAACTAAACTAGAACTCCAACTAAAACTCTAAGTTATGACTCTAAGGTAAAACACCAAACTCTTAACTAAAACTAAACTAAACGAGAACTCTAGCAAAAACTCTAAGCTAAGACTCTAAGCTAAAAAACTCTAAACTCTTAACTAAAACTAAACTAAACTAAAACTCTAAGCTAAGTCTCGAAGGTAAAACTCCAAACGCTTAACTATATATAAACTAAACTAGAACTCTAAACAAAACTCTAAGCTAAGACTCTAAGCTAAAACTATAAACTATTAACTAAAACTAAAATAAACTTCAGCTATAACAAAAACTCTAAGCTAAGACTCTAAGCTAAAACTCTAAACTATTAACTAAACTAGAACTTAAACAAAAACTATAAGATAATAATCTAAGATAAAAACTCTAAACTCTTAACTAAAACTAAACTAAAATTGAAATCTAACAAAAACTATAAGATAAGACTCTAAGCTAAAACTCTAAACTCTTAACTAAAACTAAACTAAACTAGGACTCTAACTAAAACTCTCAGCTAAGACTCTAAGGTAAAACATCAAACTCTTAACTAAAAGTAAACTAAACTAGAACTCTAACTGAAACTCAAAGGTAAAACATCAAACTCTTAACTAAAATTAAACTAAACTAGAACTCTAACAAAAACTCTGAGATAATTCTCTATGTTAAAACTCTAAACTCTTAACTAAAACTAAACTAAACTAGAACTCTAACAAAAACTCTAAGCTAAGACTCAGTTAAAACTCGAAACTTTTAAATAAGAATTAACAAAACAATAACTTTAAGTAAATCTCTAAGCTATTACTCTAAGCTAAAACTCTAAATTCTTAAATGTAACTAAACTAAACCTTAACTATAACTAAAACTCTAAGCTAAGACTCCATGGAAAAACTCTAAACTCTTAACTAAAACTAAACTAGAACTCTAAATAAAACTAAACTAAGATTCTAATCTAAAAGCTAATACTATAAGATAAAAACTCTAAACTCTTAACTAAAAATAAAATATAACTATAATTAAAAATCTAAGTCTAATCTAAAACTCTAAACTAAACTAAACTAGAACTTCAACAAAAACTGAAAAGTATAAATCTTAACTAAAAACTCTAAACTGTTAACTAAAACTAAAATAAACTATAAGTCTAGCAAAAACTCTAAGCTGAGACTCTAAGATAAAACTCTAAACTCTTAAGTAAAACTAGAACTCTAACAAAAACTCTAAGCTAATACTCTATGCTAAAACACTAAACTCTTAACTAAAACTAAACTAGAACTCTAACAAAAACTCTAAGCTACGACTCAAAGGTAAAACACTAAACTCTTAACTAAAGCTAAACTAAACTAGAACTCTAACATAAATTCTAAGCTATGACTCTAGGCTAAAACTCTAAACTCTTAAATATAACTTAACTAAACTATAACTTTAACTAAAACTCGAGGCTGTGACTCTAAGCTAGACTAACTTCTTAACTATAAATAAACTAAACTTCAACTCTAACAAAAACTATAAGCTAATACTTTAAGATAAAACTCTAAATTCTTAAATAAAACTAAACGAAACTAGAACTCTGACAAAAACTCTAAGCTAACACTCTAAGCTAAAACTCTAAACTCTTAACTATTACTAAACTAAACTTCAACTCTAACTAAAACTCTAAGCTAAGACTCTAGGCTAAAACTCTAAACTCTTAACTAAAACTAAACTAAACTAGAACTCCAACAAAAACTCTAAGCTATGACTCTGGAACAGTATTTTAAATTTTTTCATCTCTTTGAGAAAATCTGAACTGAAGTGGAACCTTTTTATATTATTTGGAAAAAATAGAATTGATCAATAACTAATTAATATTTCATTGAGAAAATTCAGACTAAAACTTGAACTTTTCTTCACTTCGTTGAGAACATTCAAAATTGAAGTAGAAGTTTTTATCTTCCGGGAAAATAGTCACAAGTAAGGTATAGTTTTTTTTATCTTCTACGGAAAAATTTCAAATAGAACTTTAAACTTCCTTGTGTCTTTGTGAAATTAAGAAGTGAAGTGGAAGATTTTTATTTTCTCTGGAGAAATTAAAATTGAACTGTAAGTTCTTTGATAAAATTCAGAAGGTATCTTGAACTTTCTATCTTCTATGAAAAATTTGGAACAGTATTTTAAATTTTTTCATCTCTTTGAGAAAAATCTGAACTGATGTGGAATCTTGCATGATATTGTGTCGTCTAAAAAAGTTATAAAGTAAAGTTGTGGGTGAAAAGGATAAAAGCTTCAACTTGTAAAATGGGTATAGGAGGGACATTGAGAAAGTAACTTGCTCTGAAATGTCTTTTAAAAAATATTGCTTGGTGTTGATGTATCCAAAAAGCTGTGAAGTGTAGTTCTGGGTGAAAAAAATGGGTACTTTCAGTTTGAAAATGGTTTTAGAAGGGACATTAAGAAAAGTAGTTGCTCTGAAATGCCTTTTGAAAGGTATTTCTTGGTGTTGGGGTATCCAAAAAGCTGTAAAGTAAAGTTGTGGGTGAAAAGGAAGGATGCTTCAACTTGTAAAATGGGTTTAGGAGGGACATTAAGAAAGGAACTTGCTCTGAAAAGCCTTTTGAAAAGTATTTCTTGGTGTTGAGGTAACCAAAAAGATGTAAAGTAAAGTTGTGGGTGAAAAGGATTGGTACTTCAAGTTGGAAAATGGGTTTAGAAGGGACTTAAGAAAGGAACTTGCTCTGAAATGCCCTTTGAAAGGTATTTCTTGGTGCTGAGGTAACTAAAAAGCCGTAAAGTATAGCTGTGGGTGAAAAAGATGGTTGCTTCAACTTGGAAAATTGGTTTAGAAGGCATATTAACAAAGAGACTTGCTCTGAAATGCCTTTTGAAAAGTATTTCTTGGTGTTGAGGTATCCAAAAAGCTGTAAAGTTGTGGATGAAAAGGATGGGTACTTCAACTTGTAAAATGGGTTTAGAAGGGACATTAAGAAAGGAACTTGCTCTGAAATGCCCTTTGAAAAGTATTTCTTGGTGTTGAGGTATCCAAAAAGCTGTAAAGTAAAGTTGTGGATGAAAAGGATGGGTACTTCAAGTTGGAAAATAGGTTTAGAAGGGATATTAAGAAGGGAGATTGCTCTGAAATGCCTTTTGGAAGTTATTACTTAGTGTTGAGGTATCCAAAAAGCTGTGAATTAAAGTTGTGGGTGAAAAGGATGGGTACTTCAACTTGGAAAAATGGGTTTAGGAGAGACATTAAGAAAGGAACTTGCTCTGAAATGTCTTGAAAAGTATTTCCTGGTGTTGAGGTATCCAAAAAGCTGTAAAGTAAAGTTGTGGGTGAAAAAGGATAGGTACTTCAACTTGTAAAATGGGTTTAGAAGGGACATTAGGAAAGGAACTTGCTCTGAAATGTCTTTTGAAAAGTATTTTTTGGTGTTGATGTATCCAAAAAGCTGAAAAGTATAGTTAGGGTGAAAAGAATGGGTAGGGTACTTCAAGTTGGAAAATGGGTTTAGAAGGGACATTAAGAAAGGAACTTGCTCTGAAATGCCTTTTGAAAGGTATTTCTTGGTGTTGAGGTATCCGAAATTGCTGTAAAGTAAAGTTGTGGGTGACAAGGATGGGTACTTCAACTTGGAAAATGGGTTTAGTAGGGACATTAACAAAGGAAGTAGCGCTGAAATACCTTTTGAAAGGTATTTCTTGGTGTTGAGTTATCCGAAAAAGATGGAAGTAAAGTTGTGGGTGAAAAGGAAGGGTACTCCAACTTGGAAAATGGGTTTAGAAGTGACATTAAGAAAGGAAGTTGATCTGAAATGTCTTTTGAAATGTATTTCATGACGTTGAGGTGTGCAAAAAGACGTAAAGTAAAGTTTTGAGTGGAAAGGATGGGTACTTCAAGTTGGAAAATGGGTTTAGGAGGGACATTAAGAAAGGACCTTGCTCTGAAATGCCTTTTGAAAGGTATTTCTTGGTGTTGAGGTATCCAAAAAGCTGTAAAGTAAAGTTGTGGGTGAAAAGGAAGGATGCTTCAAGTTGAAAAATGGGTTTAGAAGGGACATTAAGAAAGGAACTGGGTCTGAAATACCTTTTGAAAGGTATTTCTTGGTGTTGAGGTATCCAAAAAACTGTAAAGTAAAGTTGTGGGTGAAAAGGAAGGGTACTTCAAGTTGTAAAATGGGTTTAGAAGGGACATTAAGAAAGGAACTTGCTCTGAAATGGCTTTTGAAAGGTATTTCTTGGTGTTGAGGTATCCAAAAACATGTAAAGTATAGTTGTGAGTGAAAAGGATGGGTACTTCAACTTGTAAAATGGTTTTAGAAGGGACATTAAGAAAGGAACTTGCTCTGAAATGCCCTTTGAAAGGTATTTCTTGATATTGGGGTAACCAAAATGCTGTAAAGTATAGTTGTGAGTGAAAAGGATGGGTACTTCAACTTGTAAAATGGGTTTAGGAGGGACATTAAGAAAGGAACTTGCTCTGAAATGTCTTTTGAAAGGTATTTCTTGGTGTTGAGGTATCCAAAAAGCTGTAAAGTAAAGTTTTGGGTGAAAAGGATTGGTACTTCAAGTTGTAACATGGGTTTAGGAGGGACTTTAAGAAAAGAACTTGCTCTTAAATGCCTTTGGAAAGGTATTTCTTGGTGTTGGGGTATCCAAAAAGCTGTAAAGTATAGTTTTGGTGAAATGATTGGTACTTCAACTTGTAAAAATGGGTTAAGGAATAACATTAAGAAAGGAACTTGCTCTGAAATGTCTTTTGAAAAGTATTTCTTGGTGTTGAGGTATCCAAAAGCTGTAAAGTAAAGTTGTGGGTGTAAAGGATGGGTACTTCAAGTTGTAAAATGGGTTTAGAATTGACATTAAGAAAAGAACTTGCTCTGAAATGCCTTTTGAAATGTATTTCTTGGTGTTGAGGTATCCAAAAAGCTGTAAAGTAAAGTTATGGGTGAAAAGGAAGGATGCTTCAAGTTGGAAAATGGGCTTTGAAGGGATATTAAGAAAGGAACTTGCTCTGAAATGCATTTTGAAAGGTATTTCTTGGTGTTGATGTATCCAAAAAGTCATAAAGTAAAGTTGTGGGTGAAAAGGACAGGTACTTCAAGTTGGAAAATGGGCTTAGGAGGGAAATTAAGAAAAGAAGTTGCTCTGAAAGCTTTTTGAAAGGTATTTCTTGGTGTTGAGGTATCCAAAAAGCTGTAAAGTAAAGTTGTGGGTGAAAAAGATGGGTACCTCAACTTGTAAAATAGGTTTAGGAGGGACATTAAGAAATGAACTTGCTCTGAAATGTCTTTTGAAAGGTATCTCTTGGTGATGAGGTATCCAAAAAGCTGTAAAGTAAAGATGTGGGTGAAAATGATGGGTACTTCAACATGTAAAATTGGTTTAGGAGCGACATTAAGAAAGGAACTTGCTCTGAAATGTCTTTTGAAAGGTACTTCTTGGTGTTGAGGTATCCAAAAATCTGTAAAGTAAAGTTGTTGGTGTAGATGACAGTTACTTCAACTTGGAAAATGGTTTTAGAAGGGAACATTAAGAAATGAAGTTGCTCTGAAATGTCTTTTGAAAACTATTGCTTGGTGTTGAGGTATCCAAAAAGCTGCAAAGTAAAGTTGTGGGTCAAAAGGATGGGTACTTCAAGTTGTAAAAATGGGTTAAGGAATGACATTAAGAAAGGAACTTGTTCTGAAAAGACATAATAAAAAAGTATTAACAAATGGGGAGGGGACTCTTTGGGGGCCCGGGGAGGGCCTTTGAGGGTCTGGAGGGGCCCTTGAGGGCCGGGTGGGCATTGGAGAGCCGGGGGACCGTTGGGGGACGGGGGGCTTTGTTGGTTCTTGGATTATGGGTAGTGGGGCCCTTGGGGATTTGGGTAGGGACCTCACGAAACTTTTCAAATGGAACTTGTGTGCTATAACGAACACAAAGTTTCATCCTCAAATCCTCTTCTAAAACATCTTCTAAAATCATTGTTTAAAATGTTTCTAACTATTTCTCTGAAATAATTCCCTAAGATGGCTAAAATCTTTTCGCCCAAATAACCCCTAAACGCAATTTATGCCTATTCCTTATGTTTTTGGCATCCCTGCGCTGTCACATTTCAAATTACTGGGAAACCCTTTCACGCGTTAATCTCTTCATCGCTAAGATGTTTCTTGGAGAATTGTTTCCATGGCGAAGTTTATTAATATCTTTGGAGTTCGACCAGTAGAATTGTTTCCGGGGTGAAGTTCATTAATGTCTTGGGTCTATTCCTGGAGAATTGTTTCTGGGCGACGTTTTTTAATGTCTGACAGATGATGTCATGATTGATAGATTTGTCAAGAAAAGGGAATTAATGTGCAGCTTCTAAGGGGAATTATTGATTCATAAAAGGAAACTTGAGTTCATTGAAACTGAGAATTCGCCCCGAGCGTGCTCTTAGCCAAAACAACAACATCAATAAATCGACCTTTGGAAATGTAGGTCATTGACCCACCTCAATTATGCAACCATGTGTTCTCCCTGGGGATTCCATGCCCATATATGGTGTTCTGTCACGAGTACTAGGGTCCTTTCTACTCATAGTTTTACCATACATCCCGAAACTTGGCGATAAACTTGGAAAAATTTTAAAAAAACATAATCTCTCTGTTTCTTTAAAAACCGAACAAAAAATTTAACACTTTTTCATCTCAGGAAAGGATAAAACTGACCCTGTGCTGGGTAGTGGTGTTTACAGAATCCCTTGTTCTTGTGGGAAATTTTACATTGGTAGGACCCATCAACAGCTAGGAGAACGTTTGCATGAGCACAAAATTTCGATAGATAAGTCCCTGAAATTAAAAAATAACAATGACAACTTTGATTCGGCATTGACTTCGCATATTTTCGTAAATCCGACCCATCTAGTTCTGTTTGACCAGGCAACCTTAATATCAACTGTAAAAGGCGTACCACAACTTTTAAAGAGGTAATTGAGATAAAAAAATATATGAACCAAAATTTAGCAATAAATAGAGATACTGGAGATATTTCATTAAGCCCAATTTACGACAGTTTAATCTTAAAGGATTCAATCAATATTTTCACCCGGTATAACTTAAAAGAACCTATTTGCATATCTAATGAAAACCGAAATTGTAGACCAGCTAAAACTATTGCAAGGCAAAAGATTCTTGCCCAATCATCTTGGTAAATTAATTTTCATTTATTCATGCCTGTGTTTTATTCAGTGTATGTTCTGTCTTCGTAAAGTAATCTTTGAAAGGTGAGATTTTCATTTTTTTTCTCTTTGTCTTCTTTTTTTTTTTATCACTGAGGACGACTTGGCGGAGGTCCTTGTCGAAATATTTGCTTATATTTTGTCATCTTCATGGTTCGCCACTGGCTGACAAAATCCTCGTTTTTTCACCCTTTTTGATTTTATTTTTCATTTTGTTAGTTTATCTCCTCTCTGAGTTTCATTTGTCATGTATAGCCAGTGTGGTCTAAGAATGTATTAACTTCTTAAGTGGAAGAGTTTGGAAGCATAAAACGGTACCATTGCCATAATTATGGTCCAAAGCCCTTAACTGGAGGTTTATAAGAACCCCTCACATATACTCCCCCTCCAAACCCTCTTAGTAAGTTTCATAACTCGCATACTCATCTTAAAAGTAAAAGATTATTGCGAAAGCAAATTGACTAAAACAAAACTTTTCAACTAAAAATCTACCAAAAATTAAGCTTGAAAAATCAATAGTTTTGAATTGAACCTTCAAGCTTCACTCTGCGATGAAGCCTGTGTGCTAGGTCTAACGGTCTAGGTTTAGGTTAAATTGAGGGGAAGGGACCCTCTTGCCCACTTAGTTTTTTGCTCCTGCCTAGGTTTTGAAAAACATCTTTTTTTGTCATTTTCCACTTTTTCATTTGAAAAAGATGGGGGGAACAACCGAAAGTGCGCTTTATGGGAATGTGCTATCAAGTCAAATTTATAAAAAGCGATTAGGTATAAATGTAAGCTTTTAAATGAGCCCTTAAACAGCTTTCTTTTGTTACAGTAGCCTTCTAGTTTTTGCTAGTCAGTAGGCGATCTATAAACCCCTCTCTTCATTATGGCTTTTTCAGGCGAAATCGACCGAGTAAAAACAGCTTTTTGTTCATTGGAATGTAAACGTTCTTGTAAAACATGTATTGTTTTGTAAAATATGGATAATGAACTTTATGTTATAGACTGAAAGTTTTTCGTAGCTGTCAAGGTTGCATGCAGTATTTTCTAGAGGTGTCTTATCCTCCCTAGATCGGTGACGATTATAGGTTATATTAAAAATAAGTCTTCAACTGAAACTATGGAGCGACATTAAACCTTAAAACGAACAAAAATTATTCCATATAAATAAAAAGATCATGGCAGCGTTGTTTCTAGGTCAAATTTTAATCAAAAACGAACAAAGAATAATTTTAAAAACAAAGTTTTTCCGAGGGAAGTAAACAGCGAAGTTTAAACTTAAAACGGAGAAAAATAATTACTTCACAGCCTATCTAATATATATCAATAAAACTAGTACAAATAAACCAACTAATTATATATCCCTATGTTTCTGGGATTATAGAAAACTAGTACTTTACTGAAAACACAAAATAATATAGGAGAGTTCGTACAGTAAAAGCAAACCAATTAAGGATACTTTTTTACAGAATAAGAATATTACCAATCCCTTCAATCCCTTTTAAGTTATTAATTAAAAAAAAACTTTCCGAAAAAATAAGTTTTTCAAAGAAAAGTAAAGGCCATTTTAAACTTAAGCTCAGCAGAAAAAAATATCTTTTAATATTCAAACTCAAAACGACCAGAAATTACTATCAAAGAATAAATCAAACCCAAAACGAACAAAAATTAAATAAACAATCACAGAAAAAACATACAACAAGTAATGATATAAATGAATAAATAGATTTTAAAGCGAGTAATGCTTAGATTGAATATGAAAATCAGGCTTAAGACAAGAAAAAACATTTTCCTATTGAAGTACAAATGAAACTTAAAACGAACAGAAATTAAATAAACAATCGATGCAAACAAACATACAATAGATATTAATGTAAATTAATAAATAAATCTTAAAACGAGTGAAACTTAAATTGAATATGCAAATTAAGCTTGAAACAAACAAAAATCATCACAAACAAGAGTTTGGATATGACCTCCTTCTCTCACTGTAAAAGTCTAAAACCTACTGCGTCATTGGCACTTTACTGAAAACCAATTTTGTGACAAATATGTTCGTTTGTACTTATCTCTGAAAATAAGCATTAAATATTATAGTAACATTTTGAACTGATGAGCTTTAGCAATTAATATCGTTATACATCAAATATTCAGTTTAATTTATTAGCTCTTTTTAAAGTTGTCAAAGACCAGTGTAGTTTCCCTACAAACAAGTGATTGAATACTGCCTCCTTTCCTAACTGTAAATAAAAACCGAAAGCCTACTGCGTCATTGGTACTTAACTGAAAACGGATTATATTATAAATACTTTCTTTTCCAGTTCTTACAGCATTGAAAATAAAAATACAATTACAGCGAAATAAATTCTTGAACTGATGTATCTTTAAAAAATTATTATAATTATACATCAAATATTAAATTTGTTGTTGTTTATATTTTCCAAGACTGTTCAAGACGCATATATTTTTCAATAACGCGCCAATGACGCAGTAGGTTTTAGACTTTTACAGCGAGAGAATGAGGTCATACCCAAACTCTTGTTTGTGGTGATTTTTGTTTGTTTCAAGCTTAATTTGCATATTCAATTTAAGTTTCACTCGTTTTAAGATTTATTTATTCATTTACATTAATATCTATTGTACATTTGTTTGCATTGATTGTTTGTTTAATTTCTGTTCGTTTGAGGTTTCATTTGTACTTCAATAGGAAAATATTTTTTTCGTCTTAAGCTTGATTTTCATATTCAATCTAAGCATTACTCGCTTTAAGATCTATTTATTCATTTATATTATTACTTGTTGTACGTTTTTGCTAAGATTGTTTATTTAATTTCTGTTCGTTTTGGGTTTTATTTATATTTTAATATTAATTTCTAGTAGTTTTGAGTTTGAATTTTAAAATTTATTTTCATCTTCTGTGCTTAAATTGAAAATGGCCTTTACTTTTATTTTAAAAACATATTTTTCGGATAGTTTTTTAAAATTAATTTTTGTTCGATTTTTATTGAAAAAAATTTCAGGTTTTTAAAAATTCCTTATTTCAAAATCAAACTTCAAAATTGCTATCTCTAAATTTTTATCGGATGGGTTTGGGGAAAAAGGGCGTGGGGGGACTAGATTAAGCTTCGGTCTCTTTTGACTCTTTAAAAGTGAAATAGAACTTTCTATTTTCAATCAAATGAGCCCTCTCTGAAGTTTATACGAATATCCCTTCTATAAAAACCATATAAAGCCCCAGAGTATAACTTACAACGCCTGTCCCTCGGCCCTGGGAGGTTGTGTCAACCCTGGAGTTTTAATATCTGATGGTTGAACTATTTTTAACAAAATGGTTAACTGAAATTTTTATCGGATGGGTTTATCCATCCGATACGCCCAAAGGCGTGGAGGGCAGGAGGGGCTAGTTGCCCTCCGATCTTTTTCACTCTGAGAAAATGAACTACAACTTTTAATTTCCATTCAAATGAACCCTCTCTGAAGTTTATACGAGCATCCCTTTCATACGAACAATATATGCCCCAGGGCATAACTTACAACGCCTGCCCCAGGCCCTGGGGGGTTGTGACGACACCTGAGTTTTCGTTATCAGACTTCTGATAAAGTTTTAACTTAATGGAGGTCTCAAAATTTTTATTTAATGCGTTTGGGGAAAAGGGGCGTGGGGGGCTAGTTGCCCTCCAATATCTTTTGACTAAAAAAAAATTAACTAGAATTGTCAATTTCCAATCAAATGAGCCATCTCTGATTTTTTTACGAGCATCCCTTCAACAAGAACCATAGATTCCCCAAGGGCATAACTTACAACACCTGCCCTCGGGCCCCGGGGGCTGTGTTGACCCCTGAGTTTTCGTTTTATGGTCTTTGAACTATTTAAAAAAAAGGCTATCTCAACGTTCTTATTGGATGGGTTTCAGAAAAAAAGGGCGGGGCGGGGGGGGGGCTAGGTGCCCTCCAATCTCTTTTGACTCTCAAAAAGTGAACCAGAACTTTCAATTTCCAATCAAATGATACCTTTTTGAAGTTAATACAAGCATCCCTTCCATAAGACCCATATATTCCCCAAGGGCATAACTTATAACTCCTGCCCCCGGGCCCTGGTGGGTTGTGTCAACACCGGAATTTTTGTTATATGATCTTTGAACTAATTTTTAACAAAATAGCTATATTAAAACTTTTATTGGATGCATTTGGGAAAATAGGGTTTCGGGGAGGGTGGAGCTGGTTACCCTCCAATATCTTTTGATGCTTAAAAAGTGAACTAGAACTTTCAATTTCCAATCAAATGAGCCCTCTCTCAAGTTTATACGACAATGTTGTCTATACAAAACCTTATATGCCCCCAGGGCATAACTTACAACCCTTACCCTGAGGGCTATGGGGGAGTTGTCATCCTCAAAGCCCTAATTTTCAGAACTTAAAACTACGTTTAATAAAATGGCTGTTTCAAAATTTTGATTGGATGTGTTTGGGGAAAAGGTGGGCGTGAGAGGGGGGTTAGTTGCCCTCAAATCACTTTCGACTATTAAAAAGGGCACTAGCCCTTTCAATTTCACATCGAATAAGCCTTTTTTGGAGTTTCTACGACAACGCCTTCTATAAAAACCTTATATGCCCCCAGAGCATAACTTAAAACCCTTGCCCTAAGGGTTGAGTGTCCTTTTCAAAGATATATTTTCTATCTGGAAATCGACTACACTGAACAAAATGGCTATCTCAAATTTTGATTGGATGTGTTTGGGGGAATGATCGGCGTGGGGGGGGGGCTAGTTGCCCTCCAATCACTTTCGACTATTAAAAAGGGTACTAGCCCTTTGAATTTCTATTCGAATGAGCCTTTTTTGAAAATTCTACGACAACGCCTTCTATAAGAACCTTATATGCCCCCAGGGCATAACTTAAAACCATTGCCCTGAGGGTTGAGGGGGATTGTCCTCCTCAAAAACATATTTTCTATCTGGAAATCAACTACGCTGAACAAAATGGCTATCTCAAAATTGTGATTGGATGTGTTTGGGGGAATGATGGGCGTGGGGGGGGGCTAGTTGCCCTCCATTCACTTTTGACTATTAAAAAGGACACTATCCCTATGAATTTCCAATCAAATGAGCCTTTTTTGAAGTTTCTATGACAACGCCTTCTATAAAAACCTTTTATGCCCCCAGGGCATAGATTAAAACCCTTGTCCTGAGGGTTGTGGAGGAGTGTCCTCCTCAAAACATATTTTCTATGTTGAAATCAACTACGGTGAATAAAATGACCATCTCAAAATATTGATTGGATGCGTTCGGAGAAATGATAGGTTTGGAGGAGCTAGTTGCACTCCAATCACTGTCGACTATTTAAAAGGGCACTAGCCCTTTGAATTTCCAATCGAATGAGCCTGTTTTGAAGTTTCTACGACAACGCATTCTACAAAAACCTTATATGCCCCCAGGGCATAAATTAAAACTCTTGCCCAGAGGGTTGTGGGGGAGTGTCCTCCTCAAAAATATATTTTCTACCCGGAAATCAACTACGCTGAACAAAATGGCTATCTCAAAATTTTGATTGGATGTGTTTGGGGGAATGCTGGGCTTGGGAGGGGCCAGTTCCCCTCCAATCATTTTCGACTATTAAAAGAGCACTAGAGCTCTCGATTTCCAATCGAATGAGACCCCTTTGGAGTTTATACGACGACCCATCCTGTATGAAGTACCTATGGGAAAAAAAAATAATCAAACAGTTCGTGGTAACGAACTGTAAGTAAGGAGTGACCCGGCTCAATGGTAACCGAAAATCTAGAAAACGGATTTTTGATACCAGTAGATACATCAAAAGAATCAGATTTTAATTCTGATTTCAAATATATAAGTTTCATCAAGTTTAATTTTACCTATCAAAAGTTACGCGCCTGATAAAATTTGGCTGATTTTCGAAAAAGGGGGCAAGACCCCCCAAGAATTATATAACCTTAATGAAAATCACACCATCATATTCACCGTATCAGAGAACCCTACTGTGGAGGTTTCAAGCTCTTATCTACAAAAATGTGGAATTTCCCATTTTTTCCAGAAGAAAGATCACGGATGCGTGTTTGTTGTTTTTTTTTTTTTTTTTTTTCTCCAGGGGTGATCGTATCAACCCAGTGGTCCTAGAATATCGTGGGAGGGCTCATTGGAACGGAAATTAAAAGTTCTAGTGTCCTTTTTAAGTGGCCAAAAAAAGTGGAGGGCAATTAGGCCCTCTCCCACGCTCATTTTTTCCCAAATTCACCAGATCAAAATTTTGAGATAGCCATTTTGTTCAGCATGTTCGAAAATTTTATAACTATGTCTTTTAGGATGACTTAATCCCTCAAAGCCCCCAGGGGGAGGGATGAAAGTTATGAACTTTAACCAATGTTAACATATAGTTTTATTTTTTGGGAAGTATACAGACTTTTTCTGGGAGAATTTTTGCTGGGAGTGGGGTTTGAGGATAGGTCGGGGGTTATATGGGAGGATCTTTTCATGAAGGAAGTTTTCATGGGGGAAGGGACATTGCAATGAAGGGGGCGCCGGATTTACCAGCATTATTTGAATAAATAAATCAGAAATTGAATAAAAAAAAAATGGATTTTTTCAAATAAAAGTAAGGAGCAGCATCAAAACTTAAAACGAACAAAAAAATATTAGCTATATGATTGGGTTCACCTTCTAGGCAATGCCTCGCTCTTTAAGCCAAAGATTTTTTAGATTTTTTTTTATTCTAATTAACAGCCTTTGTGATTAAGGGGTCATTTTTAAAGAATTGGAACAAAATTTTGTTTACTTATTCAATGACAGTGAACCACAATAAAAGCTGCATTAACTAAAAAACCATCAGAAATTAAATAAAAAAAACAAGTTTTTTAAACTGAAAGTAAGGAGCGACATTAAAACTTAAAACGAACAGAAATTATTCCGTATATGAAAGGGGCTGTCCCCTCCTCAACGCCTTGCTCTTTACGCTAAAGTGTTTTATTGTTTTAAAAAATAAAGTTGTGAGACAGAGTCTAACATTAGCGTAAAGAGCAAGGCGTTGAGGAGGGGACAGCCCCTTTCATATACGGAATAATTTCTGTTCGTTTTAAGTTTTAATGTCCTTCCTTACTTTCAGTTTAAAAAACTTGTTTTTTTTTATTTAATAAATAATCAGAGGCAACGCTGTAGCGTTGCCTATAGTAAAGGCCATACGGCTCCAATGTTTTTTTATTATTTATTATTTTTTTCCAGAGGCACTTCCTATGGAAGGGGTCGTCGTAGAAGCTTCAAAGGGGGCTCATTCAATTGGAAATCGAGAGTTCTAGTGCCCTTTTTAATAGTCGAAACTGATTGGAGGGCAACTAGCCCCCCCCCCAAGCCCATCATTCCCCCAAATACATCCAATCAAAATTTTGAGATAGCCATTTTGTTCAGCGTAGTTGATTTCCAGATAGAAAATATATTTCTGAGGAGAATACTCCCCCTCAACCCTCAGGGCAAGGGTTTTAAGTTATGCCCTGGGGGCATACAAGGTTTTTATAGAAGGCGTTGTCGTAGAAACTTCAAAACAGGCTCATTCGATTGGAAATTAAAGAGCTAGTGCCCTTTAATAGTCGATAATGATTGGAGTGTAACTAGCCCCCCTCCCCCCCCACCAATCATTTCCCCAAACACATCCAATCAAAATTTTCAGATAGCCATTTTGTTCAGCGATGTTGATTTCCGGACAGTAAATATATTTTTGAGGAGGATACTCCCCCACCACCCTAAGGGCAAGGGTTTTAAATTATGCCCTGGGGGCATATAAGGTTTTTATAGAAGGCGTTGTCGTAGAAACTTCAAAACAGGCTCATTCCATTGGAAATTAAAGGGCTAGTGCCCTTTATAATAGTCGAACATGATTGGAGGGCAACTAGCCCCCCCCCCGCACGCCCATCATTCCCCCAGACACATCCAATCAAAATTTGAGATAGCCATTTCGTTCAGCGTAGTTGCTTTCCAAATATAAAATATATTTTTGAGGAGGATACTCCCCCACAACCCTCAGGGCAAGGGTTTGAAGTTATGCCCTGGGGGCATATAAGGTTTTTATAGAAGGCGTTGTCGTAGAAACTTTAAAACAGGCTCATTCGACTGGAAATTAAAGGGCTAGTTCCCATTTTAATAGTGAAAAGTGACTGGAGTGCATCTAGCCCCCTCCCCACCCCACGCCCATCATTTCCCCAAACACATCCAATCAAAATTTTCAGATAGCCATTTTGTTCAGCATAGTTGATTTTCATATAGAACATGTATTTTTTAGGAGGACACTCCCCCACAAGGCTCAGGGCAAGGGTTTTAAGTTATGCCCTGGGGGCATATAAGGTTTTTTATAGAAGGCGTTGTCGTAGAAACTTCAAAACAGGCTCATTCGATTGGAAATTAAAGGGCTAGTGCCCTATTTAATAGTCGAAGGTGATTGGAGTGCAACTAGCCCCCTCCCCACGCCCATCATTTCCCCAAACACATCCAATCAAAATTTTGAGATAGCCATTTCATTCATTTACAAAAAATTCATTTAGAAACTAAGCATGTATAAACTGTATATACTGCTCTATTAGAACTACAACTTAATTGAGTTTACATAGGATTATCTATCATTAACAAATTTTGGCTTAAAATTTATAAATTTATTAAAAAATTTTGCTTGTAATACATCTCATTAGTAGATTTTTTTAAATGAAATTCTTAGAAAAATCTTTGGGCCATCGGCTTGATTTTAGTCCAAAATTGTTCTATGCAATTAAATAATAATAATATATTTCTTGATGAGTGTGCGTAGCTGGGATAATTTCAGGTGACTTGGTGTTGTGGGAAGTTGTTGGTAGTAGTAATAGTCAAGGCTGTCTTCATGGGAAGGATTGAAATGTTTAAATTTCCCCAAGCGAAATGTTTGTCAAACTCGAAAAAAAGTAATAAAAATGCATAAAAATACACGTTTTACGTTTTCTTTCATTTTCCCTTCTACCTCTCCCCCCCCCCACCCGAAAAAAATTATCCCCCTCCACTGAACCAAAATCCATGGTACGGCACTAGTAGTAGTAACAGTTTCAATTTCTAATTAAGACCGGGCATTTTTTTTTATTATTAAGCCTAGTTATCCACTGTACATTTTGAATTAAGACCCGTTATAAGATTTCTTCTTTTTACGTGTTCTGACTGGAATGCCCAACATGTGCATTCGGATTTTACGTTTATACTATTCGACCGAAAAATAAAAATGAAAAAATACTGAAAATGATTAAAAAAAAGAATACGATGATGTTGAAAAAAAATGTTAAGTTTTTGTTACAGAATTTACATTCAGAATTAGTTGATGTAGATGTAGAGTAGATCTTTACAGCCACCCCCATCCCTTCCTTTGAACTAATTCTGTATATGCCTGAATATCAATGAGAGTTATAATGTTTTGGTATTAACAAACACCTAGTAGGCATTTGCCCTCCTCCCTAAAAAAAGAATCAAAAGAACAAAAAAATCATATATAGCCTACGCTCTATACCGTGTGTCTTAATCTCTCTTGATTTCGCAAAGTTCACATATAAGTAAAACCAATAAATCGAATCCAAACTGGATATAAGATAAGATTTTGTCATTGAAACGCTCGTATTCGTATTTTAAACGAAATTCTTGAATAAATACCAAAAATCAATGTATTGTTTTTACATTTAAATCGTAGTCAAATACGCCGTAAATTAGTCCAAAGAAATGAATAAGAATCAAAAATCAGAATTTAAGAAAATGAAGCGAAAATAGTGAAAATTTTTAGTTTATTTAGCAGTGACACAGGTCTTTAAACTCCCCCTGCCCCAGAAGTTTCCCCCAACCGTCGGAAAATTTCCCCAGCAAAATCGCCCATGGTAAAATCTCCCAATTTTCCTTTCATAAAAACAGCCTACACCTGAAATACTCGCGAGAATCAAGAGGTATTAAATAGCAACCTCCCCCCTTCCACCCTTCCTTTGAACTAATTATGTTTATTCCTGAAAGCCCAATGAGAGTTAGAATGTTTTGGTATTAAAACACACCTATTAGGCATCTGCTCTCTTCCCGAACAAGGACAGAAACAGAGAATATAAGGCAGTGGCAGATCCCGGGGAGGGGAGAGGGGGCGCCCCCCTTAACGTAGTCTAAAGTAATGTAGTTTACTTAATTAACGCAAGATTGCGTTAATTGAACTTGCTCCTAACGCAAGTTTATCGGATCAACCTATTTTGCGCCCCCCCCCCTAAAAAATCCTAGATCTGCCCCTGGTGTAAGGGCACTAAAGATTTTAATTTTTTAGTCAATGACCCCCGTTCCAAAGATTATGCGACCACCTCTTCCACATAAAGTGCCCCTGGAAAAATAAATAAGTATTAATTCATTGAACCCTTATGGCTCTTTACTTAAGTAACGCTAGAGCATTGCTTCTGACCTAAACAGTTGGGTAGAAATTTCAGCTTCGATTTTTATGAATATACGAAATTATCTGAGGGGAATATGTTTGGGGGAGCATATTCCACGGCTGGGAAATTTCTGCTGGGTGGAATTTAACGCGGGGGAATTATCAGCAGGAAAAGAAAATGTTCTTGGAGTGGGGAGGAATTTCCCAGGGGATGAGTTTTCCAAATGTGAATTATTCAGGGAGGGGACGACTAAACC